>NC_056734.1:450740253-451027148 GCF_019279795.1 Protopterus annectens
AAGCATGGAGGTGCTTAGGAGAAATGGCAGTGGAGCTTTTAACTAGATTGTTTAATGAAATTTTGGAAAGTCAGAGGATGCCTGAGGAGTGGAGAAAAAGTGTTTTGGTACCTATTTTTAAGAATAAGGGTGATGTGCAGAGCTGTAGTAACTACACAGGGATAAAACTGATCAGTCACAACTTGAAGTTATGGCAAAGAGTAGTGGAAACTAGGTTAAGAAGGGAGGTGATGATTAGTGATCAGCAGTATGGTTTCATGCCAGGAAAGAGCACTACAGATGTGATGTTTGCTTTGAGAGTGTTGATGGAGAAATATAGAGAAGGTCAGAAGGACTTGCATTGTGTTTTTGCAGACTTAGAGAAAGCATATGATAGGGTGCCTAGAAATGAGTTGTGGTATTGTATGAGGAAGTCAGGAGTGGCAGAGAAGTATGTAATTCTGGTACAGGATATGTATGAGGGTAGTGTGACAGTGCTGAGGTCTGCAGTGGGAGTGATGGATGCATTTAAGGTGGAGGTGGGATTACATCAAGGATCAGCTCTGAGCCCTTTCTTATCTGCAACGGTGATGGACAAGTTGACAGACGAGATCAGACAGGAGTCCCTGTGGACTATGATGTTTGCAGATGACATTGTGATCTGTAGTGAGAGTAGCGAACAGGTGGAGGAGACCCTTGAGAGACGGAGGTATGCTCTAGAGAGAAGAGGAATGAAGGTCAGCAGGACTAAGACAGAATATATGTGTGTGAATGAGAGGGAGGATAGAGGAATGGTGAGGACGCAAGGAGTAGAGGTGACGAAGGTGGATGAGTTTAAATACTTGGGATCAATAGTTCAGAGTAATGGTGAGTGTGGAAGAGAGGTGAAGAAGCGAGTACAGGCAGGATGGAGTGGGTGGAGAAGAGTGTCAGGAGTGATTTGTGACAGACGAGTACCAGTAAGAGTGAAAGGGAAGGTCTACAAGAGGGTAGTGAGACCAGCTATGTTATATGGGTTGGAGACAGTGGCACTGACAAAAAGGCAGGAGTTAGAGCTGGATGTGGCAGAGCTGAAGATGTTAAGATTTGCACTGGGTGTGGTGAGGGTGGACAGGATTAGGAATAAGTATCTTAGAGGGTAAGCCCAGGTTGGAAGGATTGAAGACAAAGCCAGAGAGGCAAGATTACGTTGGTTTGGGCATATGCTGAGGAGGGATGCTGAGTATATTGGGAAAAAGATGCTAAGGATGAAGCTACCAGGTGACAGGAAAAGAGGAAGGCCTAACATAAGGTTTACAGATGTGGTGAGAGAGGACATGCAGGTGGTTGGTGTGACAGAGCAAGATGCAGAGGGCAGGAAGAAATGGAAACAGATGATCTGCTCTGGTTACCCCTAACGGAAACAGCCGAAAGAAGATGATGATGTACAGAGAGACACAAAGTCATAAAATACCAGCATTTGCAGGCAGAAACAAGGGCAGTGTGGAAGAAGGATAACTAGACAGTTCCAATAGTAGGAACAATGGGTCTCATAAAAAAAGAATTAGCAGTCTTATTTAGATATGCTACCGATACATGTAATTCCAAATGAATTGCAGAAGGTGTCAGTTATGGGCACATTGTGGATGCTGTGAAGAGCACTTTTGCCTAATACCAAAGACTGAAACAATACTACTTTCATGAGCTTTAATCATACTTTGACTTAGGAATGGGGCCCATTCCCATCATGGTATTAGAAACCAAAAAGACATGGAGAAATTAACCAATGGAAACAATTACCATCAATTTTAAAACCATTTATTTAACAAAAATAAATCTTGGTGTAGCCTTTTTACTTCCTTGTAGTACTGTGACCAGTACTTTAAATTGTGTCCAGATTTATATCCTTATTTTAGAAACCATCATTTTAAAATGGAGGGATGTGGTGCTTTCACATATGCTTTTTAGATCTGTCTCATCTTTTTTAGTTCAAGGCCAGTCGTGGATTATAGGTGTGATTATTCAGACTTCTATGGAGAAATACATCATGTACTGCCATGGCATTTTTTACCAGATATACTATGTACCATGTGGCTAGTTTGTCTAGCTTTTAGCTCCTGTGGGGCAAATTTGTTAGTGGGTTCAAACTAAAACGGTAAATGCTAGTTAGAGAAATAGAAAATGGTATTAGTGTTCATGTGGGTACCAGATAAAAGCTTCTGAATAAAGCTTTGCTAGTAAGAATTGTAAGGTTTATGGGTTTTATCTGGATTTTAGTAGGCAAACTTCAGAAAGCACATTTAGGATGCTTGCCATATACTGCTGTGTGTTTGTTCATGTACGCCATAGACCACATGGTGAGTGTGTTGACTGAAGGAAATTCAGTGGAGTGACTGACTGGTCTGCAGATTCCTAGTCAAGGGTTATTAAAAAGAACATTAAAAATTTATTAATTAAAAATTACCTACCACCTTACTCTTATTTTGGTTAGGATTTCTTTAAATTAAAAATTCTAAAGTTCCTATATGCTGGGATCAGCTAGGAAGACCAAGGGTTTAGCCTAAGTTTTGTAGCCACACCTGGAGCTATTCTTATTCAAAGTGGTGTGACTAGGCACAAAGGGACCTATCGCTTTGTGTATGCCAAGTTTTACTTAGGGAAATTATTTATATATATATATATATATATATATATATATATATATATATATATATATATATGGGTTTACCCTTTATAAAAGTACATTTTCAGTTAGCTACTTAATAGGTGGACTTTTTATGGGTACACTAATTAATGCAGTGACATTTTTTGCAAGGGATATTATAGACCACATGGCTCGTGTCAAACATTAAGCACCCACAGGGCTAAAACTACTACATGCTGGTTGGGTATACAATATTTAGTGTGATTAAAGTTGGACTAAGTTAAAACCCTGATCATGGAGTAAAAAAGAAAGTGGATTGGCCTGGGTTTGATACTTAGGGCCATACCAGCCATTGTTATTTATAGGGACCCAGTTTCATCTTCTCCTGAGAGGTAACATTGGCTAACAGATCGCATTGGTGGGTTACCTGCATTGTAACGGATTGTATTAATGTTGTCTTCCTATTTTTAGAAGATTGTCTAGCAGTCAGTAATTTAGTGTTTAATGTTTTCAGGGATTGTACGCGTGGGTGGAGATATGTATTATAAGGGATGTGATTACTGATTAAAAACAAATTCAGGGGTAGGCTGTACTTGTGCCAAAAACATACCATTCATTTTCAGACATTATAGCTTATCCCTGGGGGCGGTGTTCCACACCATATTGTGCAGTGGAATCTGGCACTCTTTGTGGCTGGGTGAAGCCTTAGGGTACTATTAATTAAAGTTCCTGTGTGAAGGTAATTTTACAAAAAGTATGACATGGTGTGATATAAGGAACCTAGAAGTTGCTGAGTGCCAAGTTTAACCTAATGATCTCATAGATTTGTGGGTTACACAATACAAAATGGAATCTTCTAATAGATACTACTTGAGTAGATAGTTTTTATCCTTAGCTCAAACAAAAGCTGTCAAAAAAACTACAGAGGGCTCCCTCTGTAAAACAATAATTATAAAATAACATTTATGGACGTAAATGCAGACTGGAAAAATTGTTACTTTGCCATGTAAAAAGTATGACAAATGAATAGGTCATTTTAAAAGTTCAATAAAAATGGTGGTGGTCCAGTTTTCTAAAAGTGAGGATAGATTTGATGGAAAAACTTTTGTTGAGGCCTGCTGCCTTTCCTGGTTGTAGTCTGATTTGCCAGTCTAGTTCTTTCTTTTCCAGTTTGCCATTCTTTTTACTGTCTAATTGCTCATATTCCACACTTTCAATTATGTGAAATTTGATGGTGTGATATCGTGGTTTGAGCTTACAGTGTTTTGCCAGCAGATTCATTTGTGATCCCTGTTGAATGCTAGTGTAGTGGTGAACAATTCTGGTCTTGAGTTTGTTTATGGTTTTGCTAATGTAAAATGCTTGGTAGTGTTTACAATGGGCTCTGCACACTACCATGTTGGTGTTGAATTTGCCAAAAATGGTCTTTTGTACTCCTTCTTGCTATTGGGAGAGATGCAACTTGTTCTGCTGTTCATAAATTTTCAGAATTTGCACTATGAAGGGCCATAAAGGTATGTACCTTTTTTTTAGGGTAAGGATTGGAGAGCTATATTGACCTTCCACAAAGTCTCAGATGCTTTTATTTTTTCTTTTGGTAAAACTGGGTTTGGGAGAAGTATTTTATTTAGAGTTCTGTTTTCCCTGATTATACACCAGTTGTTGGGGATGGCTTTCTTGGTTTCGGTGTAGTCCACGGAAAATGTGAGGGTACAGCTGGAGTTGCATTTGTTGTTATTATTACATTAAATCTTCCAGATGTCTTTGTAAGCACTTTCTGTGGTTGTTAGCAGTGTGGGGTAATTTTCTTTTCTGTATTCTATGATGGGGTTTAAGATTTTACTGATGAGATATTTGCTGCAGACCCTGGTGACAAAGTCTTTTAAGAGGTCAATGATATTTCTGGTGAATGTTTCCACTTCTTCGGAAACCCTTGCCATTTGTAGGCCTTGTGATTTGATCATATTTTGTTTGGCTCAAAAGGGGTGCATGCTTTTCCTATGTAGTAATAGGTTGACCATTGTAGACTTCTGATACAGATTATTGGTGAGAAGATCATTCTGGGGGTGTTTGCTTATGTGTAGGTCAAGAAAATTGACAAAAGTGAGGCTGTCTGTTGTAGTGAATCTGAGAAAGTTCGTTGAATTGTTAGTTTGGTCCAAAAATTGTTGACGTAGTTCCAGGCTGTTTTAAACAATAACAATATCATCAATAAACCTGACTGAGATAGCAGCCCATGTGTAGAAAGTATGGAGAATTATAGATGGGTCTTTTTCTCATTTGTCTAGTTGGTGTTTGCTAGACTGGGCGCCGTAGCTGATCCCATGGCAATGCCAATAGTCCATTGGAAAAAACTTTCTTCATAATGAAAGTAGTAGTTAAGCAGGATATTGAGCAGCCTGCTGATAGCTTCCATTTCTTCAGGTAGAGCATTGTAACTGATTGTATTAATGTTGTCTTCAAGTATGGCTTCAATGCAATAGTGATAGGATAGTACAGTGTTCAGAAATTCAATGTTGATGGTAACCAAAATGGAATTTTCAATGATGCTGATGTTTTTGGTCATTTGAATGAAGTCAGTGGAATTTAATATGAAGGATTTGCTCTTTTTGGCAGGAGGTTTAATTTGTAATTCTAGATAGATGGAGATGGGTTCTGTGATAGAGCGTCCACTTGCTCTCACTGTTCTATAGGGTTGGTCATGGATGATTTGTGTGGTTTGGGGATTCTGAGTTTAGGATGTGTAACCATGAGAAATTCCTCTAGTTTGTTCCTAATTAAGCCTTCTTTGTTAAGGTTGGAAACTTCCAGAAGTACTTCTTTGTATGCAGTCTTTATTTTACCCAGGTCACTGAACTTGCAGAATTTGGGGTTGTGTAGCATGTTGGTAAACGTATGGCTATATGTAGAAGCACCAGTGACCAGAATACCTTTTTCTTTATTAACTTTAATCCATTGAGTCTTTACTTAGATTTTATGAGCAGAAAATTCTTTCTTGCTGAGGTTGTAAAATTTCTTCTTGGCTTTTTTTTTTGTTTGAGTATTTCTCATGTATTTGCCTTACATTTGTTTTCAAATGTGCTGATTACCAGGTATGGAGTAGGACAAAAGTTTCTTGGTTTCTTCCATTTGTGAATAATGATCATAGGAGCTGGTATGTTGTTGTCTTCCTGGGGATTCTTGCCTTGAAAGAATGCCTTTAGGTTGATTTTCAGCAAACAAAAGTGAAATCCTTTTTTAATACTTCTAGTTCAGCCTCACTGATGGGTTTTGTGGAGTGGTTCCACATTGTGTTGAGTTGTGTATCCCTTCTCACTTCCTTCTCCCCAGCCTGTCATGTTGGTCAGGGGGTTGACACAGTCCCTCTTCCCTTGCCAGGTTTTTGTCCCTTTGGTGGAGGTTTCCTTGTGGTGATTTATCCAACCATGGTTGGTAGTGTTCTCTACAGTGGTGGGGTTCTGGTGTCCTTATCCAGTCTCTTTTCTTGAGATGTGCTGCTCTATGTTCCTGAAATGACTGGGTTCATCTGTGTGTGCTGTGCTCAGGCTGTGTCAGAGGAGTTGTATTCATTGTGTTTCGGGTCCTTGTTCAGATTGTTCTGACACAAGAGAAAATCCTGGTGGGAATTCTTTTCTCTGTTGCACCCATGGTCTGTACTTGAAGGTTCCACCTGGTGGGCGTTTTCTGGAATGAGGTGTTTGGTGGAGTTTGAGTCATAGGATGGTACGTGTGTGGTTTTCCCTGCGTATGATTGTCTTGGTGTTCTGTATTTTGAGGTGCATGTGAAACATATAGTGTTCCTGATTTTCTCCCCCATTGTTGGGTTGTTCATCTTCTTGGTCCCTCTGTATTTTCCATAGCTTCTTTTCTTTGACTTTGGCTTCAGAAGTGCTGATGCACTCTTGTATTTCCTGGAAATTGACTTGTTTGTTGTTTATGCCTTTGCAGCTGCCTTCTTGTTGTGTGAGCTCATCTTGTGTTATTGTTTGTTGTCTCTGATTGTGTTATAGTAATAGTTCCACCACTTTCAGGCTTGTCTCTTTGAGGGTGTTCTTCCATGCTGTGATGAGGTTGTCTTCCATATTCTGCTAAATTGGTTTATCTTGATCCATAGTCTGTCAGTTTTTTGGTGAGGTTGTCTTTTTAGGTAGAGCTCTTTCATCTAGAGGCTTCTAGATTTTTTTAGTGTATTTTCTAATTTGTCTAATGTGGTATTGTCTGCTTGATTTTAGATTTGATGATTTTTCTGTTCACTGTCATTATCCATATTGGTGGGAAAGCTGGGTATAACCATGAAGTCTTTGAACCAAGATATTAGTATGGTTCTTGTGGCCATGTTGTTGTTGGTTTCCTGGCAATGACAGTTTTATGTACTGGGAACATTTATAATTGCTAATATCACCAGCAGGAGCTTAGGCTAAATAGTGTTATTAATCTAAAAGTATGTCTACCAGTTCCTGGTGTTTGTGGCAGTAGATCACGCTCAGCTCCTAGATGATTAGAGGGTGAGAATGACAGCAATAAACTAAGAAAATATTTGGCCTTTTTGGGGACCAATGATGGTACCTAGTCACTGTTGGGATGGTTCTGATTTCCAACATAGCTGCTTTCTATTTTCCTTGATCTCCTGATTTCTTGTAGTCTGCTAAAATTTACAGAAGTTATTAAAGTTAACCTACTGAAGCTGGAAAAAATCTTAGGAGCTGTTTATGTCTTCAAAAGTGTTTTTTTTTTTTTTTTGATTGCTGAGACAGATGAGAGTTGCTCTGAATGCAATGGCTAACTAAGGATCCTTTGTGAGCCTATTTGACTAAGAAATGGGGGCATTCCCTAGGCTCATCCCTTCCTGGACATGATAGGGGGTAGAGTTGAGGCCCTGTCGAAAGGCTGGCCATGGGAGATGCTTCCTTTACAAAGCTTAACCCTTTTGTGACTATTAATCCTTCAGTTTACACATCTGCTGTAGTGCACTGCAAAGCAGTCAATTACCATCAATATTAAAAGCGTATAGTAAACAAAAATAAATCTTAGTGTAGCCTTTTTGCTTTTTTGTAGTACTGTGACCAGTACCTTAAATAGTGTCCAGATGGGTATTCTTAGATTAATACTTTAAATAGTGTCCAGATGTGTAGTCTTAGATTAGAACTTTAAATAGTGTCCAGATTTATATCCTTATCTTGGAAAACCATTAGTTTAGGATAGAGATTCTTAGGAGCTTTCACCAATGCTTCTTCAGATCTGCCTCATCTTTTTCATTTCAAGGCTAGTGGTGGATTATAGGTGTGTTTTTTTGGATCTTTTGGGATAATACATCTTGAATTGCCTTGGCATTTTTTGACAGGTATACTTTGGACCATGTTGCTTGCTTGTCTAAATTTTTGCAACAGAGAGGCAAATTATTTAGTGGGTTCAAAGTAAAATGATAAATGCTAACTGGGGAAATGGAAGATGATATTGCCATTTGTGCAGGTACCAGCTAAGAGCTTTTAGATAAAGCTGTGTTAGTAAAAATTTTAAGGTTTAATGATTTTATTAGTTTTTAATGGGTACACTTCAGCTAGAACACATAGGATGCTTGATATATACTGTGCTATGTGTTCATCTGTGTATCCCTTAGACAAAGTGGAGAGTGTGTTGATTCAATAGAATTTAGTGAAGTAACTGGTCGGTAGGTTCCTAGTCAAGGATTATTAATAAGAACATTACAAATTAATTAATTAAAAAATTCCTATCACCCGGCAGTTATTTTGGTTAGGTGAAACCCGTGACTTTCCTTATATTAATAATTTTAAGTATCTATGTGCAGGGATCAGAAAGGGAGATCAAGGGTTTAGCTTAAATACTGTAACTATTACTGGAACTATTGTTATCCAAAGTGTGACTTGGCACACTTTAAGGGACCTAAGGCTAGGTGTGTGCCAAGTTTTACTTAGGGAATGTATAGACATATGGGTTTAACCTTTGTAAAAGTGCATTTTCAATTAGCTACTTAACAAGTGGACTTTTTATGGGTACACTAACTAATGCCATGGCATTTTTTGCAAAGTGTGTGATGAACCACGTGGATCATGTGTCTAACTTTAAGCAGGGCCAAAACTAGCATATGCTGGTTGGGTATATGATATTTAAGATGATTAAAGTTGGATGAAGGTAAAGACTTGATCATGGAGTAAACAAGAAAGTCAGTTTTCCTAGGGTTTGATACTTTGGGCCATAACAGCCATTGTTATTTGTAGAGACCTAGTTATACTTAGTCATACTTAGGGCTGTACCAACCTTTGTTATTTATAGGGACCCAGCTCCATCTGCTCCTGAAAGGTAACATGGCTAAGAGACCACATTGTGCATTTACCTGTGTTATAATTGATTACATTAATGTACTCTTCCTATTTTTACCAGATTGTCAAGCAGTCACTAATTTAGTGTTTAATGTTTCCGGAGATTGTATGAGTGGGTGGAGATATGTATTATAAGGGATAAGCCAGTGATTACTGATTAAAATGAATATTCAGGAGTAGGCTGTGCTTGTGGCTAAAAACATATCATTCATTTTCAGACATTAAAGCTTATCCCTTCGAGGAGATGGACCAGACCATATTGTGTCATAGATCCTGGCAGCCATTGTGGCTAGGTGAAGCCAGTGGGATGCTTTTAAGTAAAGTTTCTTTGTGAAGGGGCCTGCTAGTGAGGCCATGGGTCTAGCTTAAATTCTGTGGCTATAGCTAGAGCTAATTTTATAAAAGGTATGACATAGTGTGATATAAGGGACCTAGAGGCTGGTGAGTGCCAGGTTTAACCCTAGAGTCTTGTAGGTGAATGCGTTACACAATATAACAGGAAATCTTCTAATAAATACTATATGAGTGGATAGTGTTAATCTCTAGCCCAAATCAAGACAGCAAATAACGTAGAGAGGGATCCCTCTGTAAAACAATTATAAAGCAACATTCATGGAAATAAAACCAGTCTGGAAAAAATTCTTACATTGTCATGTTATAAAGTACGGTGATTGTATAGAGTCTTTTTAAAAAATCACTAAAAATGCTGGTAGTCCAGTTTTCTAAGACGGAGGATACATTTGATGGAGAAAGTTGTGTTGAGACCTGGTGGCTTTCCTGCTTGTAGTCATATTTTCCACTCTAGTTCTTTCTTTTCCAGTTTGTCATTCTTGTTGCCATCTGGTTACCCATATTCTGTCTGTCAATGATGTGAAATGTAAAATGCTCACAGGTAAAGCGTAAGTGTGGGGTTAATAAACAATTTCTTGCACTACAGTGGCACTGTAAGCCACAGACTTGTCAGGTTCAATGCAGCACTTCTTTGATGGAACAGAGTATAGTAATGGAGTGATGGGATAGGAGAGACCTCTACCCTATACTACTATTATCAGTCATAGATGGAACAAATAGATAAGGCATATGATGCCAGACACTCCCTAGGAGTAAATAGCATCGATCGATCTAAGGAACAGACATCTGTAATGGCCATTCCAAGTAGAAGCGGCAATAAAATTCATAGCATAGTATAAGATCCTCGCACTTTCCTCTACAAAAATATAAGGTGTGTAACACTGTGTACACGGTACTGCCTACAAGTATAGTGTACAAAAAGTTAGCTCTGGCTGTGGTAGCATCTCATTCTGGCAGTGAGGAAAAAAAATGGATTCGTTGATATTATCAATCCTCCAGTCATGAAATTCAGAACAAACAGATTATATATCGGTGTTCATAAAAACTACCACACCAATAAAGTATATGAAGAATAGCATTTCCCTTACTGGTAAGCAAAGCTGGATCAAAGTGAAATGTGGCCCTAGGCAGGGTAATAGATCAGCCGAGCCCCCGACACAAAAAGCAACCCCTCTCAGCCATTTTAGTGTCACATTATTTGGCTACTCGAACCCAGTTACCATAAGCACTGTTCAAAACTGTCATTGTGAATACTGCTTTCTTCTTTTATTCTACAATGATAAGATATTTAAAACTTTTATTTAAAACTGTATAGCGCAAACAATGCTAAGCAAACAATACAGTCTTGCAAAGAGAACAGCATGAACAGTACCCTGCTTTGCCCTTGAAACTCACATTCATTGAAACAGCATTGGAACCAGTATTCAAAGAAAATGCATCTGGCCAGTGGCAAATTAAGTTTATTTTTGGGCTATTTTCAAACCATAGATAGTCTCCTTGCACATATTTTTATGAGCATGCATACATGCATGTGTTCTTTGATGCACCATCCTGATTGTATTAAATTATATTCCTAGTATAATACATCGCTGTGTCTTAAATTTGTAGTTTTGAACATTTTTCCAGTAAACAATGAAACAAAACATACGAACCAACTTTGACAAAACTACCTATTTCAAAACATTTCAACCACAAAAGACCACTCAAACTTCTGTCATTACAGTTCACCAATATCAGTCAATATACACAATCTCTGCAGAAGTAAAAGTCATTTGAATAATTCCACATTAAACAGACCTATAACTAATGAAGAGGTTTCTACTGGCAAACAACTTAACATTTCAGTATTTCAATAAAAATTCAGTGCCTAGTGTACTTGAAGAATAAATTGTCCATGTTACATTTGAAAAAAAATAATGTCATTAATATTCTAATAGGCAATGGCTGTCAAATGGGCAACAGGTTCTTAGTTACTAGGCATCTCATCCAAAGGAGGATACACTCAGGAATGCAGCATCCCCATCCCCCTTAAAGGAAGCGCTGCAATATCAGCACTCCATCTACATGGTGAGGGAGAAGAACGCAGAGCCTTCTGCACTGAAAGCAATTCTTCTTCATCTTGTGCTACTAACACCGCTTTCAAATTTTATAGCACAAACACTGATTATGGCCATTTGCTAAACCAAACAGTTACACAATCAAAACAGACTTAGAATGAGTGGCAGTAAACACTTTCCTTAAAACACAACATTCCTTGAAAATGCACTGAAACTCAACATTCTTTGAAAATGCACTGGAACTCCACAGTCCTTGAAATTGCACCTGCTGATAGCAGTTTAATAGTTGGTGAAGAGGATTCAAGTTCTAGTCTCCTGTAAACAAAGTACAGAGTTTGAGCCTGAATAAGTTAGTTAACCAACCTACCATCTCTAACTGGAGCATTACACACACACACACACACACACACACACACACACACACACACACACACACACACACACACACACACAAAACCACACACCAAACCCATTCTCCATGTTTGCTCATTCATCAAGTAATTCTCTGTATATAAAAATCCTGTGCTCGAAGTTCCAGTGTTTGTACGTGTCTTTAGTACAATGTATGCACAGACGCTACTCAAGATGCATGCAGAATGTGTCCTTAAAGAAGAAATATATGTTTTATGGCAGCCCCACCAGCCAGTGGGCTCTAGGCAACTGCCTAGTAAGCCTAGTGCTGGATCTGGCTCTACTGGTAAGCTTTCTACAAAGAATGATGAAACACAAGAAATGTAGAAATGCCTCAGATTAGTATGCAACCCAGTGATGATGTCATGTATGTGCAGCAACCAATTGGTCTTGGAAACCAACCCCCTTTCTGTCTTCTAAACAGTATGGCTCACATAATATACATATCTGACCTGTCTAACAGACAAGCCAATGCACCTCCATCAGTTAGCATGTTATAAAGTTACATGTTCTGCCTCACCATACTGAATTGTTCATTTATGCAATAAAGAAGGCTGTGGAAATTAACATCTCATAAGTTTTTCCATTTCTTTAGTTTATTTGCTAATTTTCTTGGTCACACAAGTATTTTTTTATTCTAAGTGGGTAAAAACAAAATAGACCATTTTCAACCAAAATCAAAGCACATACAAAACAAGTTAAATATAAACATGCACAAATAGAAATGGGTAGTGCAGAAATCACTTGATATAATAATTTATAATCATAAAAAGATAGCGTTGATATATTAAAAGAAAATACTTTAAAACTCCCTTTCTTAAAATCAAAATTTTTATATCTCTGTACAGAAGCAGATCTGAACACCCAACACCAGAACTTAAGTAGAAATTATTTTCACCAAAAAGTTAATGTGGAAGTACAGATCCTCTATGAGTTTTGAGGTTTTATACCAAGACTAAAGTTAACAATTTGATCAGGTATAAAAGGAAGAATATTGTAAAACAAGCTGTCTAAAGCAAAACAAGTATTTGCAGCTTGAATAGTTATATAGATAGCTTTAAGAGTTGAAAAAACCTGCACTAGAAATACTCTGATGAAGTTAATAGAGATGGTCCTTTCTTCAGCAGTACTTTATCCAAATAGAGCAGTAGCACAGTAGGAGAAAACCTTGACTGCTCAGATGTTTGATTGTGCAGGCAGGTGACATGAGCGTGCCCATCCTGGAGGGGGGGTGATGGAATGGTGGATCCCCTCTCGGACTGTACCACTGTTCTGATGACAAGGATGATGAAGAACAAAGGCCCTGACATTATGTAGGGAGATGGTCTAGGGAAAACATGGTTATTTCTGCCTAACCCAGTGGCAGTAGCTGCTTTAAGAGCATATAGTGGATCATACATCTGATGGCTGTGGGGGATAGCTGACTCTTATGTTGATGGAACTGCTCATATTACCATCAGAGACTGGGAGAGGCCATATTAAAATTTAGAAAATAATCTCATTGCTGAGATGTGAGTGAGAGTACAAAGCACCCTTATGGTTGCCTGAAGGGTACCGCCCCATACAATATATCCCGTATTGAAGGGAGTCATGAACTTTGGCAAGCATGAGGGCAAAAATGTCCACTAAAAATGAGAGAAAATCCAAACATCTGAGAAGTCTAAAAAAAAAAAAAAAAAAAAAAAAAAAGGTGATGACTACATTATCCAAATCACAGAATTTTGAGTATTAAACACCTGAGGAAATACAAACAGAAAAAGCTGAATGAAAAATCTGATAAGTACATAAACTACAGATGCAAAGAAAATAGTTTTGAACAATAATATACCTTCTACATAGTTAACAGAGCAAATCAAAAATATACTATAATGCACACAAACCTTAACTTTCACAAACACAAATTTTCATATCTTGCAAGCTATACAACCTAGACAGATATTGTTGGAGCATTTTTTAACCAGGCATAAGCTTTTACATGGCAACAAGTAATTCCACTGTGAGTGCATGTTTATTGAGAAATTTACCGAAATATAAAAGCGTATGTTTAATTGTATAATTAGCAGTACAAATAATACTGGATATCTCTGAAGATGTCCAACTTACAGTACAAATATCAAAGGCATTTTTCCTCAACAACATCTAAGGTTTCACTTGATGTCATGCAGCAGTTTGTAAGTTACTTTGTTTTTGAAATATTAAGTACATATGAAAATAGTGCTTATTTTCAGAATTACTAACAAACAACTAGCAATATTTGGGTTTCTATTATGAGATCAAAGATGCATTCTTTTGAATGCATCTTGATCAAACTTGAAAGCACGAAACAGCAAAATATCGAAATGGCATATAAGCGATTTCTTTCCCAGGGAAAGAAATCGCTTGGCCACTTCTGTTACTTTGCTGCTTTCATCACTGTAGTGGGATCCCGGAGTTGGTATATTTAAGTAGGGGGGTGTGGGGGGCACAGCTCTCCACATTGGGGGATGTGGGGGCAAGCCTCCCACTTTATGTAATGTTTTAAAGTTTTTTTTTTTCCCTTGGAAAAAAATCGCTGTTCTAAATGTTCAGGATTGTAAGCATTTTCTTACATGCAGTCAATAAATCAGCATTCGCTTTATTAAGCGTTCATTGATTTAATATAGACCCCAATATTTCCATTATAGTGTGGTATAAACTCGCATCGACAGTCAACTGTTCTGTCTCCACATTAGATACTCATATGAGCAATTGCACTTGTGATTTTCAGTTATGTAAAAGTAAACCAAATAGAAACATAAATATGAGTAACAAGTGGCAAATAAAGATTAAGTTCTCAACTGCAGGACATCCTTGACTAACATTCTTAGTGTAATTTTGTCAATAATTCCTTGGCCTTTCTAATGTTGCCTATTATTGGCTAGTAAGTCACTTAGTTAATGAAGCCAGACCCAAAAAATGTTTTTAAGGAGGAATTGGTGTAAAATGAAAGAACAGCAAAAAGGCATTATTGACTTGAATGAGATACACCAGGTTTGTTACAGAGAGCAGAACCAGCAGCACTAAATGACATAGCACCAGAGCTGGAATTAACTTTGTTGTATTAGCAAAGTAGATCATGCTGCTTTAGGCAGGCAAAAATGTGAATTTTGATGGAGTCTTTTTGCAGATGTCGACAAGGGCTGGCATAATAAAGAGAAGCAGACACTGTGCCCCTTGTAAGGGTGGGGGATAATCAGTAGGACATGTCAAACTTTCTAAGCTCTGTAAACAAAAAAAAAACCCTAGGGCTGTTCTAATAAGTCATAGGAAAACAGAGATAGCTGAATTTACTTTAAAGAAAGAAGACTTGTCTGCAGTCTAAGGAAATTTAGAAATGGATGGAATTTGTAAAATTAAGAAGTAAGATTGTTAAGAGTGGTTCTGTCACGATAAAAAACAGGTCTTCAGCAGGAAGGTCTCCTGGAGAGGTGGAGGAATGTATTCAACAGCAGGCATATCACAGGCTTCCCTTTTATTTTATCAAGGTACTGAAGATAGACGCCGGGCACTAGTTCAAATCATGGTGAGTGGCCAAGAAGTGGAGGCCTGATGGATGAGATGAAGTATCCAGACTTTCATATGTCTGCAGTTATAGGTTGAAAATATTAAAAACAACTCCATAATTCTTGCAGAATGAAGAGTAAACTCATTGCCTACCAGGAAGAAGCTATGTGCAGCTAACCAGATTCAGCAATGCAGGGAATCTGGCAGATAACACAGGAGACTAAGAATATTAACAGTTAATAAATTGCTTTCTGAGGTACAAGGTTTAATTCCCTCAGACTTCAGTTGCTCAATATGTGAACCTGAGCAAGTTACTTAACCAGGCAGTACTTTGGGACAGTTTACAGTTTGGGAAGGTCTCATTCATGGTCTCCTGGATTGCATGCCTAATTGGTAAGAAAATCCCCCAATCCTTACAATGTAATAAACTTGCCAGAATTGAAAATAAAAGTCAGCTCAGAAATAAAAAAGTAAAATAAAACACTTAACTGTTTCCACATTGCAAAATAATACCACAAAGCATAAAAAAATAGAAAAAAAAACCAAAACATGTTGAGGAATACTGACATAAGTAAATCTGTTTCATTTCAAAATGACGAGAAAAAGAGAGCAGAAGAGATATTGCATGCAGTTTTACTGATAAGATGAATGTTGCCAGTGTGTCAGATATATGAACTCTGAGTGCAGAATTTGTGTACTTAAAGCACAACACAAGAGAGACAGCTTACAACCACACAATTTATTTATTTAAAAATAAATCTTGGAGAGTGTAGAATGATCCATGGTTTACCCTTTAGGACTTTGCTCTCAGGTGTTGACAATGCCATTTTAAGTAAATCTAGAATTCTTCACGGACAGGTGAGATTTAAATGTCTGTATATGTATATTATACATACCTCTGAACAACAACCAGTCCTCCATTGAAGACCTCCTTTGCTGGGTTGCCTCAACATAAAGTCAGGAAACCATAATTATGGAAGACTTACCTAGGTTGGCTCACCTGCACTTCCAACTATCCAACCAATGTTATCAACCTCCACGGCTTCCACCAAGTGATACAGTCTCCTACAGATTCTACAGTTGATGCTGAGAACCCCAGTGAAGGGGTGGTTGAGGCTGACCAAACATCATCTAAAGTTAGGTAAGTCAATAGTACAGTTCAACATTCTACTTCTACTGTGATGCCTTCTTTTTTCCTCCAGGAGCCCTTCCCTATAGCAAAGAACCAGAAGTGGGGCCACTTGAGGAGCAGAGCGAGGAAGGGGCATCTGCAGCCCCATCTCCATATGATCAAGGATATGAGTATGACCACGAGAAACAAGAACAAAGCAACTTAGTCTTTAACATATCTTCACAAGTCCTTACAGCAGAACACTTGAGTCTGTTTATGAAAGGGCTTTCATTCATTCTGGCTAAACATTCTGATCTTTCTGAAGCTATAATTAATTTAAGACTTTTTGCAAGGAGTGTTTCATTGAATTTGTTATTCCCACAGGGTGAAGCATCAGATAATATTTTCAAAACACTAAGTACCTTTATTCCACCTCACCCTCCATCTTTAGAAAGTTTTGTAAATTTATGTGAAGAGCAGATCAGAGACACAAACAGTCATTTGTTAACCTGATGCAAGATGAAAATAGAGTGTTAAGAGATCTGATAGACTACTATTGAGATCCATCCAGCCGACAAAGGAGGGGGCATTAAGATTATGGACAGGCAACAGTATAATGAGAAAATTCATGAAATGTTGAAGAATGAACTGAAATGTTGAATGATGAGCTAGTTATAAAAATAAAATTGCCAAAGATTCCAAAGACAACCACAAGGCACTCTATAGTTATGTCAGGAATATAAATGGCAATGCTCAGATACGCTCTGAGCTTCAACAGAATGGCATTAAATATACTGATCCCAAGGATATTGCCAATATCCTGGCAGATCGATTTAGTAACAACTTCACCCCCCTCTCACCCCCTAAAGGGCCCATCTCAATACCAAAAGATTGTAAGATTCTGATAATCATGGCCACACAGGTAGAAACCGCACTCTCCAAAGCTAAGAATACAGCATCAGTGGGACCAGATGACATCCCGGGCTGTGTACTACATGAACTACAAAATGAACTGGCACCTCACCTAAGTGTCATGTTTAATCATAGCCTCACCTCAGGCTTCGCGCCCACTGAGTGGCGCACAGCTACAGTTATCCCACTCCACAAGGGGTGATCCACCTTGGATCCCGGGAACTACCATCCCATCAGTCTGATGAGCTTGATCTGCAAGGGCATGGAACTCATTATCATGTAACTTATAAACAAAGACATTGGCAACCTTCAAATACTGGACCCCACCCAGTCTGGGTTTGTGAAGGGCCGATCTTGTCTCCTAAACCTGATTGACTTCTTTGAATCAGTCTCCAGAGCTGTGGACGAGGGTAAGGTAGTCCACATGGCCTATCTGGACCTTGCCAAGGCCTTTGACACCATCCCCCACTCTGTAATTCTGTAATCATAGATAAACTTACTAAGCTGGGCATAAATCCCTATGTCACTCAATGGGTTGCCAACTGGCTTACTGACAGAACCCAGACTGTAAAAGTAGCCGACTCCAAATACAGCTCCAGACAAGTGACAAGTGGAGTACCTCACTGTTCAGTCCTGGGACCGATCTTGTTTGGCATCTACTTCTTTGAAGTACAGGCCAACACTAAGGGACTCTGGCTAACAAAGTTCGCAGATGACTGCAAACTGGGAGCCATTATTGAATCCCCAGATGATGTGGATATTCTACAAAAGGTCCTTACAGAAACAGATGCTTGATGCCAGAGCCATGGGCTCAAGCTTAATGCTAAGAAATGTATAGTTATCCCCTTTGGGAAAAAACATGTACCCATGAATTACCACATAGGTGGCAGGACACTAAACACCGAAAGTGTGATGAGAGACTTTGGGACACAGGTGGACAGTGGTCTCACTTTCGATAACCACATCACCACAACAGTCAGGAAATCCTTCTATGTGGCACACCTCATCACTAAGGGCTTTTCATTCAGAAAAAAGGAGGTCATTGTCCCACTGTACTCATCCTTCATTAGACCCATTATAGAGTACAATGCCCCATTTGGTATGTACCTCGCAAGATATCTGCAACAGCTGGAAAGGCCCCAGAAGTACCTCACTAAAAGAATCACAGGCCTAAAGCAGATGCCATATGCTGGCCATCTAAAAAAAATTCCAGCTATACTCTGTAGCATATCGTCTACTCAGAAGTGATCTCTGCTTAACATACATGGCCATGTCAAACCCTGAGTTGTTGGACATGCTCCACTTAAAGAAATCCCAATCCCTCAGAGACACACACTCCAGGCATCTAAACCTTGTCATCACAATGAACAAAACATGCTGGAGGGATAGGTTCCTGGCCCAGAGACTCCCCATACTCTGGAATAGACTTCCCATACATGTCAAGCAGACCACCTCCTTGGCTATCTTCAAAAGGAACCTTGACAATTGGATGGGAGATAGGAAATTCACCCTGTCAGTCACCCTGCTAGATAGGAGTCCAGGGAAGTAAATATTGAGGGAAGAAATATCCAGGGAATTGTTATGGCTAGGCTTGTATAGGCCCTAGGACTGATAGCCTAGTACCAACCTATGAACCTATGAAACTATGAATATATATATGCAGCTTTATAAACATCAGCTGAATGCCTTGACTGATAGAGTTCACTTTTTTTGTACATGATCTTCTAATGACTGGGATGATTTCTAAAGAACTTTTTAATTACTTTACAGAAGAACTTCCAGTGGTTCCAATCTTGTAGGCTTACCAAAGATGTACAAGAACCTTTTTGTTCTTCCTATGCACCCTATACTATTGAGTCAAGGTTGGTTAACTGAGCCACTGTCCATTTATGTTGAAAAAACTATACGACCAATACTGGACAATGTCCAGACAGTGTTAAAAGGCACTAAGCACTTTTTGAAGGTGTTATTTGAATGGTCTAAGACAGCTGACTCCAACATTAAGTTGTTATTTGTTACTTTAGATATTACTTCTCTCCTTAGAGTTATTCCTAATACTGAAGGCATAGAAAATATTAGATCTTTTCTTTTAGTGTATAGATTTTCCTGCTTCTAAAATAGAGCTTGTTTGCATTTTGCTTGAATTGGTTCCTGAAAATAATGGTTTTATATTTGGGTCAGATATATTTTTACAATAAGTCAGGGTAGCCATAGGAACAGCCTGTGCCAATAGCCAAGCTAATCTGGTACTAGCACACTGGGAATCTGAATTTATTCTTAAGGCGAATATGTTTGTGAGCAATATTATTTACTATAAGCTGTTTTTAGATGATATATTTTTAATCTGGAATGACTCACAACAGAAACATGAAGAGTTCATAGAATTTATGCACATGACTACTTCCTATCTTAAATTTAGCTATAATTCCTCAGATGAGAGTATAGATTTTTTAGATATAAATGATAGTAGGGACCAACTAAGTTTTTTAGATACAAGTCTCTATAGGAAACCCTGTAAGAAGAAGGTTTTCTTACATAAGAGTAGTATGCATACAAGGCGCATAACAAGGAATGTTAGTAGCAATCTTTTTCTAAGAGTCAATCGTTTACATAATAATGATGCTAAACTGATAGAAGCCTTAGAGGCCATGAAATTAGACTTTTTAGCAAGAGGTTATTCTAACAAAGAGATTGAAAATGCTATTACCAAGGCATTGTCTATAAGAGGGATGTCAGGGGAAAACATTTTTCTCTGAAAGAAATAATTATTCAGATAAGTGTAATGAGATGTTGTTACAGCAGAGACACCCCAGGTTTTTTTTTACCTGTTCTAGTGTTATAAACATCCTTTGTGATATAGTGAAGAAAAATTGGCCTTTACTTATGGTTGATGATAATGTTAGGAAAGTAGTAGGTAATATACCTAAATTCTCCTTTAGAAATAATTTATCTTTGAAATGGCAGCTCTGGTATAAGAGAGAGATTTCTAATATAGATTTAACATCTGATCACATAGGGACATTTCCATGTCCTAGATGCAATGCCTGTAAATTTTTACTAACAAACACTTCATTTATTTGTAATTATGCAAGACGTAGATTTGATCTCTGCTTTTATGCAGATTATAGAAGTAAGGGTTGAGTCTACGATGCGTGCTGTAATAGCTGTAATGCATTCTACATTGGCAAAAACAATTATCAGTTTAAAAACAGAATTTTAGAACATAATAATGATATAAGTCATGGCAAGGTTAAAAATACCTTAGCAAAACATGTAATAGAATGAGAAACTAAACACTACTTTAAGTTTTTAGTTTTAGACTAAATCAGAGATAACAAAAGGGAAGTGGTGTTTTGAACAGGACAGAGAAACATGACTTGAAATGGATAATAGATTTCAAAGCAGACAAGTATCAAGGGTTGAACAATCGTATCTCTCTTAAACCCATACTTAAGTCACACCTACTCCCCCAGTAATGGACCTATGCCTTGGATGTAATCATAGAAGTGTTTTTACTTAAGCTTTGTATTGGTGAATTAAATATAAGGAAACAGCTGCATGTAGTATTGGATTGGTTTAATTTAGTAGGATTTGATTTGATGATAGCTTTGGATGAAGATGTCGGAGTGTTCTTTAGTTACTTTTAGTATTGGTGAACTAAACATAAGAAAGCACTGTATGTAGCATTTGATTTGGCCAAGTTATTAGGATTTGATTTGTTAAGAGCATATATGTCTGTGCGGTCATGTGTTTTTTATTTTACTTATTGTAAGTGTATATATATACTTTGAAAGCCTACTCTTATAACACACATTCTATATTAGTCAGTAAGATTTGTTTAAGTTGTTTGAATTTGATCTGATGTTCATAGGTTTATAGGTTCATAGGTTTGTACTAGGCTAATGGCCCTGGAGCCTTTACAAGCTTAGCCCATAGGATTATCCTGGCATCGTGCCACCTGACCTTAGTTCCCAGTGCCTCTGTCGAGTAGAGCCACTGGAATGATTCCCAGGGTGAATTTTCTATTTCCCATCCACTCATCAAGATTTTTCCTTGAATAGGGCCAGTGAGGTGCTCTGTTTGACATGTATGGGAAGTCTATTCCATAGCATGGGCAGTCTCTGGGTTATGAACCTGTCCCTAGAGCATGTTCTGTTGATTGTGGTAATGAGGTTGAGGTCTCTGGAGCATGTGGTGTGGAGGGATTGGGATTTCATTAGATGTAGCATTTCTAACAGAGCTGGGTCAGACATGGCTTTGTAAGTCAAGCAGAAATCACTTCTAAGTAGGTGATATGAGACAGAGAATAGTTGGAGTTTTTTAGTCTGTTCATATAGGACAAGTGTTTAAGGCCTAGGATCCTATTTGCGAGGTACTTTTGTGGCCTCTCCAATTGTTGCAGGTGTCTAGTGAGGTACATGCCAAATGGGGCATTGTACTCCATGATTGGCCTAATGAGGGAATAGTAGAGGGAGACAATGACCTCTTTCTTCCTGGATGCAAAACCCTTAGTAATGAGATGTGCCACATAGAAGGATTTTCTGACCACAGTGGCAATATGGTGGTGAAAAGAGAGGTTGCTGTCAACCTGTTTTCCCAGATCTCTTATAACACCTTCTGTGTTCAGTGGACTACCATCAATGTGGTAATTTATGGGAACTGGGTTTTTCCCAATGAAGATTACAGCACACATTTTGGCATTGACCTTAAGGCTATGGTTCTGACACCAGTCATTGGTCTCAGTGAGGCCGTTCTGTAGGATATCAACATTACTTGGGGAGTTAATAATGTCTCCCAACTTGCAATTGCCTGTGAATGTGTTTTATTTATCTTGAAAGCTTCTCTGAATTTTACATTAGTTAATTCCTGTTATACAGGAAGAAATAGCCATTCTTTAGGCTTTTTCATTGGTTAATCTGCCTAAGTATAAAGCCTTTAGCATTTACTTGATTGGCTTGTTTAGATGACATTTCATTCATTATTAGTTTAAAGTAATAGTAGGTGTGTCTGAGATTCTGTGTTATGATTTGTTCTTTATTCTTGATTAAACATCTTGCAACTTGTTCAATATTGGCTGGATTTTAAATCAACTTGTGATTTTACTCTACAGTCTGAAGAAGCAGTTGAAATACTATGAAAGCCCTTCCCAGTTATTTTTTATTTTTCTTGTTTCATTAAATGAGTTAAACCAGTCATTTCTAAACCATGGTGGTCATAGTTTTCTTTTGGATTTGATTATTCATATCTTATCAATTGGACATATTTTCTTAACAATGCTTGGCACCCCTAAGTACAGTTAAAAGAGTATTCAGTGTGTGTGTGTGTGTCTTTTCCCAGTTAGGGGTCGCCACAGCGGAACTCTGGTCTGCTAATGATTGGTAGTTGATTTTTACGTGCCGAGTTACCAGCCCTGATGTACAACCTTCAACGAAAGTATGCCCATTGACGCATGTCTCCACACAGAAGACGCTCTAGCTGAGAATCGAACCGGACAGTGTCCTACTGTGAGGCGACAATGCTACCGCAGCACCACCACTGCAGTTAAAGATTGTAAATGCTTCTTAACATATATAAAAAGAGGTTTGGTAACCTACCCTGATGCACATACTATCAGTCACATTGGTGGACCTGAAAACAATTTCTCTATTTTCATCTGTCCATACATAACAGATGTAATAGTATTAGATACATAAGATCTTGACTAAATAATGTACTCCTGAATAAATCATTTATCAAAGCTCTCACTTCTGAAATAACATTATTTACTTCATATTTAAAAATCTTTTTTATATGTTTTCTTATTTAAAAGTAAACTTTTCATTGTCTAAAAATACTTGCTTATCCATAATTATAATGCCTCTACTTTTATCTGCAGATTTTTCAGTGTGTTCATTTGCTTTAATGTCTCTTAAAGCATCAGTTTCTTTAAAGGTTAAATTATGAAAACTTTTTTTTTTTTATCACATATCCTTCCTTCAGCATAACTCTTATATAAATCAGTTTCACATTGCTTAAGAAATGCTTCAGCAGTTGGAAAATTGCCTGGAACCAACGTGCTCAGTTTTCTGAGTAAACATCATTAATATCTGCATTTGCAGAAGGTATAAATGTCAGCTCTTTATTCCAAACCTTAAGTTGTTGTTATAAAGATTCAGAAAAATGTTACATTGTGTTTCTTGTCATGCTTTAGGTTGTCACACCAGTTCCAGTCGAATCCCAGTATTGCCTCCCACCTTCATGGATTCTATGAATCCTGCCGTTAATGACTGGGCATTGTTTCCATATCTGAACATTTACAGTTTCTGTTAAGGTAGAAAAATCTTCCTGGTTGAAAGTAACTGGAACATCTTGAGCATTACTATCCTGTGTAGCCATGAAAATAGTGTCAGATTTATTCCAGATTTGTTTTTTCTTTTGTTTGTTTTTTGGATCATAGAGTCTCCTTTTGTTAGTCAGACCTGAGTCCTTACCAATAATGACCTTGCACTAAATGTTTTAAAATAATTGTCCCCCACATTGTCTACCTAGTTCTAATACATATAAACAGAACCATCAAGGAAGTAATTTTGAGCAATTTCCAAAAACAGACATTCATAGAACCCCATTCATAGTAGTGAATACTACCCATTCCTGAAAAACTTTCAATAATGGTAATTATGCCACATTTCTGAACATCTTACAATAATGGTGACTATGTCACATTCCTGAACAACCTTCAGTAATGCTGGCTATTGCACATTCCTTCAATAATGGTGACTATGCCACATTCCTGAACAACCTCCAGTAATGGTGACTATGCCACATTCCTGAAACACCTTCAATAATGGTGACAGTTCCACATTCCTGAACAAACTTTAGTAATGGTGATTAGACCACATTCCTGAATAACCTTCAATAATGGTGACTAGGCTACATTCCTGAACAACTCTGATCCCAGACCCTTATTTCCTCCACTTTCAAAAATAATGTAAAAATGTGTCCACAAACAACTCAAAAATTCCTCAAGAATTACTGTATGTTATCACATACCCAATATGGCTATAGACCTAATCATGGCAACAGTGGAGCTTGTGACCTGACAAAGTATATTCTCAGTGAACTTTGCAGTGGTAAACTTGTCATCACAATCTTCTTGGATGTATTAAAAGCTTTTAATACTGTCTCACCTCATAGACGTATTCTCTCAGTCTGAAGAGCATAGACTTCCCACTTCATGTTTTTCAATTTACCTTAAATGCAGATCTGAAGCAGTAAAGTTGAATGCTTCAGCATTATTACAATGCCATGTTGCTAATAATATCTCCTAGAGCTTAATATTTAGCCAACTTCCTTTAGCCATCTTTTTGAACTGTATGGTGCACAATACAAGGAACTCCAGACTCATTAAGAAAATGAAAAGATTTATAATTTTATCTTAGGTGACTTTCCACACATAATTTGTCCAGTGGCTAAAAGGGATACCCATAGTATGCATCTTTTCTGGCAGTATTAGCAGAGGTGAGCATATGAGAAAATATATTATGCTTGTAGTTTTAAGGATCGCTGTCTCAAAAAGGGTCATACTTCCACATCTTCCACGAGAGTAAAGAGACTTGTGGAGTAAATAAATTCACTCTTTGCAGACCATCATGGAGAACATCAGCATCTCTTCATTATTCATAGCCCATTTTCCACTTTATATCTCAGAAGACTAGTCCAGAAAGAAGTAATCCTGTAAAGTACCCTATGGGAGAGGGGTCTATATTAGAACATCGAAGTTTCAAAACTTCGAATGTTCTAATATCGAACCCTATTCAGCGAAAGCTAAAAATATCAAAGTAACAGAAAAACTAATGTTTTCCTAGGGAAAGAATTTGGTTGTCCATTTCTGTTGCTTTGGTATTTCCAGCGCTGTGGTGGAAAGTTACAGGTCAGGTTCAAGTAAGTGTGCGATTGAGTGTGGGTTAGGTGAGTTAGGGTTAGGGTGTGGGTGAGGTGAGTGTGCGATAGTGACGGACCTTAGGGTTAGGGTTTGGGTTAAGGTAAGTGGATAGTTAGTGGTGTGTATATAGTTTAGTGTAGGGTTAGGTGTAAGATTTTAGGTGTATGTGTGTGAATTGCTGTTTGTTTGGTGTGCTTGTGTTGTATGTATGTGTTTTGGAACAGCAAATTTTTTCCCTAGGAAAAAATTCACTGTACTGTATGTTCGATGTTTTCAGCTTTCACTGAATAGGGTTTGATATTAGAACATTTGAAGTCTTGAAACTTCGATGTTCTAATATAGACCCATGGGAGAGTACTGACAACTCCATTTGGAACAGAGAGGTAAAGCCATTAACATAAATTTTTCATATGCTGTTGATTAACCAGTGTTTACCATTTTAATTATGCATAGACTGATGATTTAATGAGTTTATCAGTCATTCCATTATATTGAATAATGTCATAGTTATTATTTATGTATTTTTCTTTGTTTGTTGGGAAAATCCAAATGGCCAAGTGCCCATTTTCAGCAGAATCCTGGGGAGAAAGCTCCAGCACAATTATTTACAATTTTATATTATCTTCAAAAAAATTACAGGTTTAGAACAGTTGTTACAATCTTCAAAGTTTTTACATTTCAAATTCATGGTTAATACAGGTTTCATAGACTTCTATGTTTTTACAATTGCTTGATAAGATGAGATAAGAGAAGTAGATTCTGCTATGTGGAGTTATATTGCTATAAGGAGTGTGTGGCAGTTGATGCAGAAAATTAAGGAGTTGTTAATGAGCTTTTTCCTGTAGTCCAGTGGCCCAAGGTTTGATTCCATCAGCCTCCATTGCTAATTGTGTAACACCGAGCAAGTCAATTAAACAGACAGCCCTCCTGGGCTGAGTATGAAAAAGGTCCATGGAGATCAGTGCTCTACCTCAGAAAACAAATACAAATAAATAAATAGACAATGTTATGAGTTAGAGTTAACTTTGTTTTAATTAAGAATGGCATAGTAGTAGGAAGGATACTAGAAGTTTGGATATGTTGGTGATGAATAAGAGAAATTGATAGTAGTAGTAGTAGAAAAATGATATAATCTAAGACAAGAATATGTGATAGAAGGGTCTATATTAGAACATCAAAGTTTCAAAACTTTGAATGTTCTAATATCGAACCCTATTCAGAGAAAGCTGAAAATATTGAAGCAACAGAAAACAGAATTTTTTCCTAGGGAAAGAATTTGGTTGTCCGTTTCTGTTGCTTCGGTATTTTCAGGTTACAGGTCATGTTCAGGTAAGTGTGTGACTGAGTGCAGGTTGGGTTAGTTAGGGTTAGGGTTAGGGTGCGGGTTAGGTATGTGCGCGATTGTGTGGACATGAGGGTTAGGGTGGGTTAGGTGAGTTAGGGTTAGGACGCGGGTTAGGCATGTGTGCGATAGTGTGGACGTGAGGGTTAGGGTGGGGTAGGTGAGTTAGGGTTAAGGTGCAGGTGAGGTGAGTGTGCAATAGTGATGGACCTTAGGGTTAGGGTTTGGGTTAAGGTAAGTGGATAGTTAGTGGTGTGTGTATAGTTTAGTGTAGGGTTAGGTATAAGATTTTAGGTGTATGTGTGTGGATTGCTGTTTGTTTGGTGTGCTTGTGTTGTGTGTATGTGTTTTGGAACAGCAAATTTTTTCCCTAGGAAAAAATTCGCTGTTCTGTATGTTCGATGTTTTCAACCTTCCCTGAATAGGGTTCGATATTAGAACATTCAAAGTTTTGAAACTTCAATGTTCTAATACTGACCTGTGATAGAATAGGTATATAAAATATTTAAGAAGTTGGGGGGGAGAAGGGATGAGAATTGAATTAGCCAAAAACAAGACATGAGCATGTTCAGGCTTGATTTAGATGTTTTGAGTATTATTCTAGATCCTGGGTAATTTTTAATTGATTTTAGCACTACTGGGATTCTGTTCCAATTTTTAGAGACATGATATGAGTATAAAAAGTCACCTGCAAAGTTGCATGACCTATTTATTGACAGTAATAGTTTGTCTCCAGAGTAGAGGTCCCTATTTGGGCCTATAGTTGTAGTGCTACGCATCTATCAATGAGTAAATACATTTGGGAGCAGTTAAAAGTTGTATGGATGTCAGATAACTGGGTAGATCAATCCAATTTAATAATTTTATGGCCTGACAATCATGTGTTCTTTAAGGATAATTTACACCAAATTTCAGTATCTTGCTGTAGCTGGAGGACAGTTTGGCTAAGTATGTGGTATTTATTTTGGTTAAGACTGGAGAAGCATATAGTAGGGATGGGAATAGGTAGCTTATAGCAAGTTTTTTTTTGTGGAGTCTGGAAAGTTTTGATTGACTCTGTAAAGGGAGCCTAATTTTTTTTTGTATTACTTGTTGAATATGCTGGTAAAATTTAAGGTTATTGTCTATTATAATACCTAATAATTTTCCTTGAGTTGCTATAACTGTTTTGATTTTTGTGTTGCTTAAGGAAGTTAAGCATGTAGTTTTGCTTCAGATATTGTCTGGGGGTAAATAGCATAAGCCTTATTTTGCTGGACTTTAGAAGTAGGTTGATTTTTAAGCCAGGAATCTGCTGCAGAGGAGTCGTGGATGATTTCTTGAAATTCGTTTAAAGATGGAGCTGTACAGATGACGTGGAATCATCTGCATACTGTATTATATCTTCATGATGTGTGGCTATGTGAAGTTTATTTATGAAAGTATTGAAGAGTAGTGGGCCTAGTAAAGCCTTAACAAGTTTAAGGTATGCAGTAGGGAGCACTTCATCATGCACAGCTCTTATCTCTTTAAAGGTTGTCACAGGAGTCAGAAAGCAAAATTGTACCTAGCAATACAGTTCCATATCTAATACAAAGATATTACCTGTGTCATTCTTGAATAAGCTGTATTATGACTCTGCCCATGATTTCATGGGTTAGATGTGACCCCCTAACATGGCAAACTAGTACCAATGTAACCAGCCTATCTTCTTAGGTGGTAACACATCCATTACCTTTTGTTTAACATGACTATTATGGGTTTAGTTAGATTTTCTCTTATTCTGTGTAGAAAGTCACCTGCTATGCTATTAGATCTTGTGGATCTGTATTTTACTGCTGGATGCAGTTATCAAATTTCTGACTATAAACAGGGCATCTCACCTTGTCTCCCTAGTACTCTGACGCATTTCTTTGTTTTTTTGTGAAGTTTGCGCAATGTATATTTGCACATTCACTATATCCTTTGGCTAGATAATCACATTGCTGTTTATAGATAACATATTACATTCACAAATTTTCCATTTCAGTTTTTTGCTGTAATTTATCAACGTTTGAGATCAAGGTGAGTTCATAGATAACTTCAGGGCATAAATAAGAAAAATCAGCCATTTCTCCATTTCTGTTCTTTATTTAATCAATACTTATTTTTTTATTATTAGAATACTTTTTGAAAGCTAAGTAGTTGCTCATTTTTCTGTTGTATAGCTCATTAAATTTGTGATTCCATCACTTTTGTTGAATTTACCTGCATAATTGAGTCTTATTAATACATGTATGTGAACATAGAAGCTAATGGTATCAGCAGCTATTTTAATAGTATGCAGAGAAGACTTATTTGTTATTTGGGTCACTGAAGATGGTATCCCACTCTGTTTTTAAAAGTACATTATATTTATTGCACCATAGCTTCCAATGGTAAAGTCTAGGAAATATGATGTATTTGTGAATAGGGTTGATTTTTTTTTTGTAGTTTATAAGTTTAAAATGACGGTATCATGACATGTGGGCAGGGAGCAGAAATACCCTAGTTTTGTCAATTTGATAATTAGCATATTGTCATCCTTATCTGGAGTCGGACAATCAGTATTTATGCAAAGACAATAAGTCTTCATGCATATTTGTTTGATAATGTGTGCACGTTACCCAGATAGTGCTTCTTAGATAGTTTAAATCCCACATAAAATGGTATTTTTGATTATTTATGTACCTTGGAACTTAATGAGGAAATTGTGATGTTCTCCAGGAGACATAAACCTTGTGCATTAGATGTATAATGTTATATTCAAAACCCTTAAAATTAATTAATACATGAATACTTTCTAGTGCTTAAAACCAAAATAAAAATACTGGAATGACTCCTCAGAAAAATGACAGAAACCTGACCATTAAACACTTTGCAAAGAGATTTGGACATCATCACAGCAAATGTATACAAAACCATTCTGCATTTAAATACATTCTAATTCACTCATATGACCGCAATATTGCTACATACATAAATTAATTTAAGAGAGATGCTGCAACTTAATGAAAACAACATAATTTTATATATAAAAAAAAAACATATCAAATATAAAAGTAAAAAAAAACTTAATCCTAAGGTTGTACCATTAATTTTACAGTATTGCAACTCTTAAATTCAAAACACTGCCAATATGGATGCTTTCATTTAATTTCTCCTGAGCCCCCAGCATCACTTTTTTGTATTATTTTACAAACATTGTGATGCTGCCATAATTTGCATCATATCTGTAAAATTGTTATGTTAAACATTTCTTAACTACTTCCTAGGTTGAGTTGAAATGCATATTTTACTTAAAAGTGCACATTAATAAGCAATGCCTGAGGCATCTCCTCCAGGTACTTATCAGTAAGGGATTCCTCTGTTTCATGCAAGAAAAGGTAAGACAATCATTGAATACCTCCACTGCCCTTTAACATCTGGACCACTAATTGGTTGACTATTAAAAATGGCTTTGTAACTTGCAGCTCATGCTCAATCCCCCCAAAAAACAAACTGCTACATTTTTCCCCAAATTCCTCACTTCTCATAACAAATTATTAGGGATGATAGTGGATAATAAATGTAGTTTGGACAAACTAAGTTGTCCCAGTCCCACGAATAAGGGTAAAGGGGTGAGGGGAAGGTACAGAGATAGGAATTAATGTGAGTATTTGTAGTTAGACAGGATAGTGGGATTGTGGTGGTGAAAGGGTTAAAGAGAAAGGGAGAGGTGAAAGGAAGTGAGGTAGGGGAAGGGGGGACTTGTGGCAGGATTAAATGTTAGGGATTAAAGGAAGTAGGCACATTTGGCATGAGCTGGTGGTGCAGTAGCAACTACCTTATGTCCAGATGACCTGTAGGTGTTGTGGATGCAGGTAGGCCTTGGATGGTAGGGAGAGAAGGGGTTAGGTTAACTGGGTTAGTTCCCTCCTCTCCCTTTTGGTGTTTCTCTGTGAAATTAATTTAATGTGGGGATGGAGTTTGGGAACATAGCTTGGGAGACAGGACTTACTGGCATGGCAGGGTGAAAGGATTACTGAGAGGAGAGTGCATGTGGGTGAATGGTTGGGGGGTAGTGTCTGTGTAAGTGTGGTACTCAGCTTACCTAGGTGCTGGTGTGATTCTCCAGGGGTCTGGTAGGCATGGTGTTACGGTGGGTGTTTCGTGGTGTCCTGGGGTATCTCCGTTTGTTTTGCAGTTGTTGAGGTGCTTGCTGGTGGTCTGGTGGTGGCTCCAGTTGGGTGGTAGGGCCAGTCAGAGTGGTTGGGGTCTTTGTGGTTGTCCAGTGACACCAAGGTTTCTCCCTGTCATCCGGGTGTCTTAGGGGGATTCATCGGGCTCTTCGGGTGTCCTTCCCAGTTGAGCCATGCAGTCTGGTAGTAGCCATGTAGGTAGGCTGGGCCTGTTGTTGCCTCCTTCTCAGTTGGGCCATGTGATCAGTTAGTATCCATGTGGGTGGGCCTGCTAATCCAATAAAAAAAAAAAAGTGTTCACTCCAGTGGTCGTGGTAGGCTGCGGGGGTCCATTACCATAATCTGGTCTCATTAGCATTGGAGGTAGTGGCCGGATGATTCTTTCATGCTTCCTGGTGGGTTCGTGGGCTGCTGTGGCCTTTCTCTAGTCCCCGGTGTCATTCCTTGGTGTTCTGCTCATGCTCACTGATGGGCATGGCCGTTGGTGATGGGTTGTTGTCCCTGTGGTCTTTCCTCAGTGGTGGTACTGCAGGGGAATCCTTTTCCTTCTCCCTGGTGGTTTCATGGGTAGCCGCTGCTGTTTTTACGGCCGTTGGGTCTGGGTGCCAGTCCGCACATGCACGCTGGTGTTATTGGCCATTACCTCTCGTGGGGATAATGATTGTTGGTCCAGAAGAAAAAGGTAAGGGTTACAGGCTCAGTGGTGGTTGAATGGTGCTAGTATCTGTGTGGCTTGTATGCAAGTAGGTAGAAGATAGATATATATATATAGACAGGTGGTGATATTCTAGTGTTAGGTAAGGGGTTGGTAGCTGTAGGGAAGTGTGTGGCTGAATGGGTGTGCAGCTGAAGGGTGAAGTGTGTGCCAGGCAGGGGCATATTTTAATGTATGAGGGGAAATATAAGTCCATTAGTTAGTGATTAGACTGTATGATTAGCAGGTAAGCTATGCAAGGGGTGGTTTTCGGTTGCAGAGTGTAGGTAAGTGCGGGAGTTTGTAGAGTGGGGTAGGGTGGTAAGGCAAGGCAACATTATAGGGGTTGGGGGGAGTAGGGCAGTCAGGTTTGTGGAACAGTTTTAACATTGTGTTTCTTTTTTACAGATGGCTAATTTACAAGAACTACAACAGAGATGGCAAGCTATTGTGGCCCAAGCAGAAGATTTGTTCCAGGAGGCAGCAATGTCTGAGGTGGTACAAGAAGCAGAACAGACTCTGCATCGGAAGAGGCGGCACACCACAGTGAGAACTCCAGCTTGAGGAAAAAGGCAACAGGCATCGAAGCAGGTGGTGGCAGTGGATACACTGGTTCCCAGTATGTCTCAAGATGAAGGTGCAGGTAATGGTTTTACTATGGCAGTATTGTCTGGGGAGCTAGGGGTTGAGGATTGTGGTGGGGGGAGGGATGATGAAGACTTGTCAGTTGGCGACCTTGGAGGAGGCTTACAAGTGATAGAGGAGGCTCAAAGGCAACTAGAACAGGGTGCCAGGTACCCTGTTGGAAATGCAATGGGGGGTGGCTGTTGGTTCTGGGGTCAGCTCAGTCTTGGACTTGGAGTTGGGCTCTGACTTTGGACTGTGGCTGGGGGACTGGATGGCTACTCAATCTTTGGAATGGGGGATAGGAGCGGTTTTCCTTACTCCACACATTCTCGGTTAAGAAAAAAATTTGGAAAGGAGAGTATGTGGATTTGTTTGAGCTGATCGATGCAGAAGGGATTCAATGGCTAGTGGAAGCAGAGTCCTCTAATAGCAAGGATTTGGTGGATTTATCGGCATTGGGAAGACAGAGGTTAAGCAAGCTTTGCCCTAGGACATGGGATAATTGGGTGGTTGGCTTTATTTATTTTATAGCAGTGCAGCTGGAGAAGGAGGAGTCTTTGGCCCTGCCACTTTTAGGCTATTTCCTTACCATTAGTGAGGCACAACAGTTAAGGTCGGGTAATACATGGCTTTGGTACTATCAGCGTTTCTGCAAATGGAAGACTGTGGACCAGTCACTCCGTTGGGAGGTGTGTCATCCAGATATATGGTTAGCTACGATGATGGATGGTTATGGTGGCTTTAACAGAAGGGTGAGTGGGGCAGAAGCAGTGGGTGTGTGTTGGTCTTTTAATAGTGGTTCCTGTTCATGGGTGGGGTTCAGATTTGCACACGTTTGCTCAAGGTGTGGAGGGAGTCCAGGCCAGGGGGCTGGTAGTTCCAGGCCAGCATTTCTGGACACTGGAGGTTCAAAATCTAAAGGGGACTCTTGTAACAAGAGTGTTTCATCTGGCAAGGAGTTTACTTTTATTTTTAACATTGATGATGATTGTGAATGTATGGGCGCGAGATCCAAACATCCTATGAACATTAAAACATATTCTTCAGTCGCTCACAAAACTACTGGCAACCAAAAAGGTACTTTAATTTGTTGTTTGAGCCCTAGTGGCCATGTTGCACATACTACTAGTGTGGGACATGGTGTTAACCAACTGGATTGTTTTTTATCTAAAGAAGTTGACTTTAATTGTGAAAGTCAAGCTGACCAATGGGCCAGGCATCAGCATACAGCTATTCAAGGATCTTTGAAAGACTTGATTTATATTTTGGGTAAAAATTTGATTGCTATCAAAGGGGGTAAAATTGATAATACTTATTTGAGCAAATGCATTCCTTTAAACATTGTACCCATGGGGTTGCGATTTTTTAAGGTACCTATGGGTGTACATTTGAACGAACAGTCATTGATGGACTTTAATACGCTTAATAATGTTTGAGTTTGAGTTTATGAGAATGCTTATTAAGAAAAATGATGAAAAGCTATGTAAGCTTTTGGCTGATGTTGAAAAGTTGAATAATGCAATTGTTAAAGATTTACTGTTTTCCCAATGGGAGAAATTGTATGAGAAACAATATAGCATAGCCTATAAGAAGGCTCAGGCTATTTACAATAAGAAACGTAAGAAACTTAAGAGGGATGTTGACCAGTACAAACACAATATGGTTTACCCATGGAAAGAAGGGGATGACAAAAGTAATAAGGAAAGAGTAAAGATAACCTCTGATGTAGGTACTAGGAGATATTATGAGAATTATAGGGGTCAACATTTTCAGAGATGTGGGCAATACCAAGCTCTGATGGAGCAGAGGAAGAATTGAAATGGAAAACCAAAGACAAGATTGGAACCAGACACATTATGGGGACACAAATTGGAGAGAGAGGACCATACAATGGTATTAGATGTAACAGACTTAAGAGATGCAATAGGCTTTGATCAGTGTGATGGTATAGCCAAAAGTTATAATAATTTTAAGATATATAACTATACTAGTTCTGTGGTTAAGCAGGAACATTTCACCTTATTATCATAGGGAATGAAGTATATACCCAGAACTAAATGTAATGTTGTAGACACCATTATGAAAATTAAATTATACCTTAGGAAATTAAATCTAGCTATAAATTTTCAAAATAACATCCAACAGTATGTACATGATGAATTAAAGAAGAAAAGTATACACATACCCCCCCACCCATCCTAATGTGGCCATTTATGAGAAATTCATGACAAATGAAATATATCAAATTTACAGAAAATTAGGAAAAAAGAGGTTTCATGACAATTTATCTGAAGGTGAGAGGGATGTATTGGTTCAGTTAACTAACAACAAAGATATTAAGAGTCATGAAACCAGATAAGGGGGGGGTGGAGCAGTTATGTATAATTCCCTGGATTATATTAATGAGATGTATAAAATCTTATATGAAACTAGGAATTATGACACTGTGTCTATTAACGAGATTAATATAGGATACAAACGTATTGATTTATGTCTTGAGGAATTTATGCTACATAATTGTATCACTTTAGATACATATAATTTTTTTGAAGGTGGAACACCCTATTCTTGCAACTATAGTGGGTATACCAAAAATTCACAAAAGCATCACTAAGCCTCCCTTTAATATTAACTATTAACTCCCTTTAACTGTGATTGTGTCAGGTAGCTGCTCTAAGGTGTACCCCTTAGGTGTGGTTATAAATAGATGGTTAAAACCCTTTTATACTAATATACCACACTTGATTAAAGATTCCTGGGCCTTCTTAGGAAATTTAACCACTAGTATATGGAAAGAGAATTAAATTTTTATTACCATAGATGTCATAGATTTATTTTCTTGTATACCCAAACATCAGGGTTTGGATGATTTTTGTAATAGCTTAAGAAAATTTTATAATTTGGATTGGGATACAGTTAGTTTAATCATGGAACTGATGTCTATGGTATTAGATTACAATTATATACATTTTGAAGGGGAGAATTTCAGACAAACCAGGAGGGTGGCTATGGTGGTGGCTTGCGCACCCATTTTAGCCAACCTGGTTATGATGGAATGGGAAACCACCAACTTGTTCTGTAGCAGCTATTATAAACATGTGTCCTATTATTCCAGATTTCTGGATGATATATTTATTCTATGGGATGGACCCCAGGAGAGTTTTGGGCCATTTATAGATTTTTTGAACAGCACTAGTACATTCTTAGAATTTAAATTTACTTATAGTTCAGATGGTATATCTTATTTGGATACATATTTCTAATTCCAGTCATGGATTCAAGTATAGAATATATAGAAAAAGTACTTTTTTGAACGGTTATTTGGAATAACTAGTAACCATCCTAGGAATATGATGAAGAATATTTATAAGGAACAATGTATTAGAGCTGCTTGTATGACATCCATATATGAGGACATGGCAGACGAAGTAAATTATATCAAAACTATGTTTATTTCTAGGGGATACCCCATATCTATGCTGAACGATGTTACTAATTATGTCGTAAGCAAATGGGGAAAAATACCTACCTTTGCTAGGTAAGGAATTGGTTAAGAACCCAGCAACAGGAGATAAAGGTACTATACAATATAATAGAGCTTGTGTTTTGGAATATTCCCCATATGTAAATTGTATTAAAAATATATTGAGAAAGAATTGGAATATACTTGTGGTAGATCAAGATATAAAGAAAATAATAGGTGATACACCAATTTTTGTTCATAAAATGGGAGCAAATATAAAGAGGAAATTGGAAGCTGGACCTACATCAGGAATAAGAAAGGATCAGAGCAAACACACTAGAAGGTGTTGTTGTCATAGGCAATGCAATGCGATACTGGAGATAGATGGGTTGATTTTAGAGAATATTAATAGGACTAGAATCAATTTCAGGCATGGTAATTGCAACAGTAGACAAGTTATATTTTTAACTAAATGCATGTCATGTCTTAGTTACTATACAGGCAAAACTGACAGGCAATTCAAGAAGAGAATTTATGACCACCTATATAGTATAAGAACTAATGACATGAACAATGCTTTATACAGACATGTAGCAAAATATGGAGATAATCATTTCTTTAAGTTTGCGGTAATAGACCAAGTTACAGTAGGCCCACTTGGTGGTAGCATTAGGGCTCTCTTGGGTAAGAGAGAAATTATTTGGCAAATATTGACTGATGCTGCAAGAGAGCCTGGACTTACTGAGTATATTACTATAAAATCCTTATTACGACTATGTTAGCATAATTAGAATATATTTTTGAAAAAACATATTAACAAAATTGTATATTTATATTTGATGTAGATTAGCATAGTTTATGAGTATGGTTCATAGTGAAATATGGTTAGATTATTATATTATTACACAAATATACCTCAATGAAATGTACTGGTCGTATTGTATTAGCTTTTCATGAAATTCAATTATTGTTTACATATCAACATATAGTTTTTAGTAGATACATTGTATTTATTGCTTTTCAGCATAGTTATTGTATACAAGAATATATGATTTTATTTATATTGATATTTATCTTGGGTTATTAATGGATTTATTGTTGAAAGCACAGGGAGTTTGTTCTTTCGTATTTTATTATATGAATTGTTTGATTGGGACCAGGTCACTTTAAATATTTGTATATTGAGTGACTTTTGGTGCCAAAATGTTTTTAAAAGGCATAGCGGACAGCTATTATGTATTCTGATAAAGTCCACTTTAGTGTGGATGAAAGCGCTTAATGTGTTCATGTTTCTAATGGTCCATTAAAGAAGATTTTTATGTAATCTATGCATTGGCTTCTGCATTGTGTGTTTCTACATCCATAACTTTCCAGTGGCTTCAGCTTTTGTTTGGGACTTTTTTAAGTAATGCACCAACAATTCAAAAATGAACCGCTGCACTGATACATAATAATTGACTCCCACACACGCTCCATGAATTAAAAATTTTGGAAAGTGACTAAAGCTGTATAAATAATTTCTTGTACAACTTAAAATTGAATGCACTTGCTAGTCAAATTCCAACAGTTAGGCTCAATGGTGTGTATATGAGATGTATCATGTACTTACAGGAGTCGGGAAGCACTACTTACTCTGAGCCATTAATTTACTTTTATCAGGCATCACAAAATGCTGCTAAAACTTATATAGCTAACTGTTGTCCTGCCAGTTCACAGACACCATGTCGACACAATGCCCTCTCCAGTTGGCTATTGAAAGTTGCTGCTGTTTTTTGGGTTTTTTTCCAGTTTAAGCCCTCTAAGTAACTCTGAAAGGCAGTCAGGCACTGTCTCACAATGCGGATATCAATATGCATGCCCCTGCACTTTGTGGAATTTGTTGGCAATGCGTAATGAAGTCAATGTTAAATAAAAATGTAAAAAAAAAAAAAATCAGGATTTGAAGGGGCCACTCGGGAATTCATGCCACCCTCTTATTTTGCCCCCAAAGACATGAAATACTGCACAATTCAGGATGGTTGAGAGGTATGCTCATTAGCATAATCTAAAATATCAATCTTATTTGTGTGGAAGTCTTTCTTTAATATATTTAGATATAACAATGGCTTTTGTTTCTGTATCCCATTCATTCACTTTAGTCTTCAGACTTAAGGTGTGCCTGTGTCTTACAATGGATAGCAAACTGGTTTTACAAATACTGAGCAAAAATTAGTAACATGCCCTATGTATCTCACTAATGGAAACAATGATGTAATAATGTCAGAATATTAAAGCAACACCTTTACGATCATACTTTCAGGTACAGGCAGAGTACAGATAGGAAAAAGATAATCTCATCAGTAGAATGACAGGCAATAAAAGGTTTCAGGATTATCTAGATTCCTTCTCTTCACATGGTTTAAAAATAATAGTGAATATTTCAATACATAAAAATGCAGTGTAACATATTTTGGTGTTAATACAATAAATATCTATATTCTATTAATGATGAGACAATACTATTTTTCAATACAAAATAATCTTTATTGTTTAAAAGCAATATGCAAAACAAAAAAATTAGATTAAATTATTAAATCTAGAGTTTATTTGCCATAAAACACACAAAGAAACAGAAACACAATTTAAATTAATAATGGTGTGATATGCATTTAGCTATCATTCCCATACAGCAGGTTTGCCCATGAAGAAGAAATCTTGCAGATATATTAATAAGAATAATCTGAAGTCCATAAAAAGTCATTGACCTCTCTGCTGTGAACCAAAAGTTTACCATGACAGAGTGTCCATCTCCAGAGATCATCATCTCTTACATTTTCTAGGTGCTTCCACTCTGAGGCAGTACAAATTTTTGATTTTGCTGCAGTTGGTCATAAATCTGGCCCCCATTACATCCAAAGATATGCATGAGCTCCTGAAATTGCATTATACTACAGAAGATAGAGTTTGGCAGCCATTATCCACCACCACTGAATAAGATCTGCATGACCATGCACTCTAAATTTTGCCAAATAAAATGTAAAATCGGCTGATTTTTAAGAAAAAAAATACTATCTTACTAAATGGAACTGTTGTAAAAGAGTTGTACATACCTCTGCAAAAAGGAATCTCCACACATGTTTGTTTGGGTAAAGTCCTTGTATATATATGATGGGGACATAGAGGACTATTCTGATGTTAGCCTGGAATATGTTTCTTTGCTGTTTAGCCAGTAAGCCAATCTACATTGTACTAATTCTATTTTATTGTTTCATTAAAATGGCTGTACCCTTTCTCAGGAATTCCTTAAATGGCTGCACCCTTTCTCGGGAATGCAAACTTGCTGTTGTAAAGTGAGCCCTAATATATTACTTTCTTAGTTTGATAAATACCATACTTAAGGTGTAAATCAATTCTAAGCAGAGCCAGGTGTAATGCAACAGTACTTAGGAAAAGCCTTGTTTTTTGTTCTGCTTTCTAGCAGAGGTCCACCTGTGCCTAATTAACTTTTACTCACTTCTTGCATTTATAACCATACCAGGTTTTTATTCCTGATCAGAAGTTGCACCTTTCTTTTGCAGAATTTATGGAAAACATGACAACACAGAATAAAAAGAGAAAAAAAATCAGAGACCATCTGAAGCAGTAATTATGGGTATGCAAGCCAGGGCTTGCTGAGACCCATTGCTACATGTAACTTTACAAGCTGAGTGTGAGGCAATATTTAGTGATGCCAAACTATGAATATTATGTTTTACAGAAAATAAATTCATTTTAAAAATGGGTTTTCCTTAGCTGTTCTTCAGCATGTAGGACAGTAGGACATGTAGGACAGTACAAACATGCAACATTTTTGTAATAGTTTCTGCATGTGGCATGCTGTGGACTAGTTAAGCTGCAAAATATAACCCAACAGCATTTCTTCAGTGTGGTATATAGAAAACTGTGAAATTCTTCTTAATTTGCTGTTTCTGCAAACCCTTTCCTGCACTATATATGCTACAAATCCATGGTTTAGATATATCTGGCTACCACAGCTGTTACAGAAAGGCATATGGGAGTGTAATTAAAATGCACTTCCCACTGCCAATGTACAGCAAGCAAAATTGCCCTTGAGAATTACCCTGGCAACATTCATAAACCACATGATTGCATTAAAAAGCAATGGCATTATGCATCAGCATGTTTGAAAAGAATAAAAAAGGCAAGAAACATGTATATGCTGTGCTGTGAATGCTTGAAGATATAATTCAAAAAACATACTAAAGAGTATTACAGAATAAACAGGGTAGGTTATATGGTGGATTTCTCTTTCATATTACAATGCAAATGCATTTGGAATGAAAGACAAAATACAAACATATTCTCTCATATGTAGTCAAACTGTCTGCTGTTTGAGATATCATGAAGCTTTGCTTAGTTTCCGTGCTTTTGGCACAATGCTTAGTTTTGGTTTTCAGTTTGTCTTACAGGTCTCAAGCTTGGGAACTTTTATCTTTGCAATGTATTTCTTTAAATTAACCTGTTATTTCTGCATGTTGTTTCATTACAAATATTGGCACATTCCCAAAAAGAAGGTCTGCTAGGAGTCACAAAGTCGTTGCAATGACTCCTTTAATTCTAGTAGATAAATATGCATGAACATATAGTTATGCATTCAGATATGTATTGTTACTCAAGATTATTGAAATAAATAAATTAATAATCAGCAAGATATCATTACAGCTTAAACCAGAAATAAATCGTTAGAACCTAACAGAACATTTAAAACTCAGAAAAATGTCTGTCTGATAAAATATCAAGGTAACATACCTGACGATATATGGGCACTTTCTACAGACCCTTATGGAAAACTACTGTCATTGTATGACTGGAGAGATATGACAATAGTAACCTGGTTTGCCATATAATAGTGAAACAATGTATTATGGGAAGATATTACTCTGTCTGTTAAACAAGAATCATGCCAGTATGATAGTGGATGACAGTCCATATTTTAAATGTTGCAAAATAATATAACTCGGAATGACACTGAAGTATTAATACTGTTTTGTTGTTGTGGTCCACCGTATCCACACTAGCATGAATATCATGCATGGAAGGTGAATCCATGAGGAGCAGGTCTGTTCCTCCATTTCAAGGTGGAGTTGTACATTAAACTAAAAAAATTTAAAAAAGGAACCCATAGTGAAGAACTAGGTTTCAAAACTTCAAAGAAATGGTATATGACATCTACGTCTACAAAAAGAAGATAAGAATGTAAGAAGATTGAAGACACCTCTAAAAATAGTAAGGTTAAACTAACGACACAAGCTAAAAAGGTAAAAGTTTTATAGCCTCAATGAATTTTAGAGACATACATAATTTAAGAGTTCAAAATTCACTTCAATACACTCATTATTCTTTCCGATTTGGCACACAAACTAATATTGATACGATTTTTGTGTCTAACATTCTTTACTCTAAAATAAGTGATGTTGCATTACAGTCATGTCCACTCTCTGACCACAATGCCTATTTGTTCAGCTTGACTGTGAGAAAAGATGATATGATCATTTTTCAAAGAATCCCAGCCTATGTTACTAAGCTAAAAGGTTTTAAGGAGTGGTTATTAAAAGAAATAAATGCATTTATGGAAAACAACAATAATGGTGAAGTAACATATACTCTGGGATGCATTAAATGTTCACATCTTTAGTGGAGTTAAAGCTTGGTGTTTTCAAAGGAGAAAGGAATGAGACAAGGAACTTTCTGATTTACAAGTCAAAATAGATAAGTTAAAACTAAATTTAAAATCAAATGATAAAGCAGTACTTAATGAAATTTTTAAGCTAAACCACAAATATTTAGAAATATTGAATCATAAGGTTGCTATAAGCTTAGAAAAGATTAAACTACAGTCCTGTTCAGTAAACCCCAGATATTTACATAAACTAGCTATCAGATCCAAACAAATTAATAAACAAAATCACATTAATGAAATTAAATAATAGAATAATAGCACAGTAAAAAGAACAACTGATTTAGGAGGTATATTAGAAGCCTTTAGAAATTATTATCGGTCAATCAGTGACATGCAGTCACCACTAGATTCAGACGATGTAATAGATACATTTCTACAAGAAAATATCAAGACTAAACTATCAAAACAACAAAATAGTACCCTAAATAAACAAATAACCTCAGCAGAAGTGAAAGAACAAGTTAAAAATCTGAAGGATAACATAGCCCCAGGGTTAGATGGGATAATCTCAGAAATATATAAAATTCTTCCAGAGAACACAATAAAGTTATTAAACATATTCTCCATGGTTAAACAAGACTTAATTTTCCCTCCCTCATGGAAATACTCAATAATTCCCCATTCTGAAACAAGGTAAGGACCCCCAACTATGTGCATCCTATAGACCTATATCATTGTTAAATATTGATTATAAAATGTTCATGTCTATCCTGGCCAAAAGACTAAAGAATATATTACCTAATCTAATACACTTTGATCAAACTGGCTTTATCTTACATAGAAAAGTGCACAACAATATTATTAAGCTACTATCTCTAATATACATTGCAAACAAAACCAAGAAACAATTAACTATTATTAGTCTGGATATTGATAAGGCGTTCGATTCCCTTAGTTGGTCATACTTACAAAAAATCTTTAAAAAATGTAACTTTACTTCAGATTTCACTAAACTGATATTAAATATTTATAGTGATTCTAAAGCATTTGTTAAGATTGGTTCATGTCTAACATCCCCAGTAAAAATTTATAAGGGAACTAGACAAGGTTGCCCTCTATCCCTATTATTTTTCGCTTTATCAGTGGAACCTTTTGCTTTATTTATTAGAAATAACCCAAATATCAAAGGATTTCTAGTTAATGTCCACTGATGATACTGTCATGATACTGTCCAAAAGGTTAGCTTTTTGCTGACGATATTCTACTAACATCCAGTGACATAGAAGGCTCTTTACAACATATCATGAATGCCATAACTCTATTTGGAAAAATCTCAGGACTCACTTTTAATCAAAATAAAACCAAAACACTTTTAATCAGTAAGAAAATAGATAGCAATTTGCAGAAATGCAGTACATTCAACTGGGAAAGCGATAAGATAGATGATCTAGGAATAAGTATTAAGAATAAATGGAATGAGAGTATTAAATTTAACTTCACTAAACTGGTAACTATAATCAGTGACTTGACTAAAAAGTGGAACAAAATGTTTTCACTATGGAAGACAGACTTACATTAATAAAAATGATTATTTTGCCCATGATTTTATTTTACATACAATCATTGATTTTATCTCCTCCTAAGAAATTCTTTAAACAAATATATTCCCTATTATTAACTTTTTTATGGTTCCCAAAGAAACCAAGAATAGCCTATAAATGGCATGTTAGAGCCTGTGAGAGTAATGGGATTGACTTTCCCAACATATAATTATATTCCAAATCTGTTATTATTAACATAATGCATTAATAACATAATGCATCCATATACACCTCTAGCTGGAAACAACTGCAAATACATATAACTTCCTCTGAGAACTCAGAAACCCATTTTAAGGAAACCTTTGGAATTAACAAAATATTTTGGATACTCCATGAATATTGCTTATATAATAAGAAATTTAGCCACTTCTCACATGGTATAAACCAAATATTTTATATTTTCAAATATATAATCAACAACAATTATAGTCTAAAGAACACCTTTTTCATTACATTTCCCGTAGCTTATGCACCAAATTGCCTAGATACCGTCAATATCAATAAGATGCAGAATCTTAAAGAGAATAATCTAAAGTTTTGTCACCAATTTATAGACAATAAGAACATCCAACGAATAAACTTTCTCTTAGCCAGATATAATGTCTGTCAAGACAATTGACTCTGTATTCAACCTTTAAGACAGTTTGTTAAAAATAAAGTGAAAGTGTCAATAAATCTGGAAACTGATATTATACCAAGATTGATACAATTATTCATATGGTGTAGTTCGATGAACACTGAACATAAATTAAGCATATCACCTGTATATAAAATCCTATGAGAAGACTTGATTACTTTTGACCAAGCTTTTTGGAATTACTCCATAAAGATTATTGGTGAACCTTTATATAACGATAATAAGAAACATTTATTAAATTCAATAAAAAAACATTTCATCATCTTTATATTGGAGACTGCATACCTGGAGATTTATTCATAGAAGCTTTTACACTCCACACAGAATTGACCTTATAGCCAAGAGTAATGAAAGCAAATGCTGGAGGTGTGGTGATGTTCTTGAAGTCAACTGGGTTCATATGTTCATCGAATGTAGAACTCTCACACAATACTGGAGTGATTTTAGACATTTCACAAAAGCCCTGTTGTCTGATAACTGTGAAATTACTAGCTCTTTGTATTATTCAATGTCCCTACCCCAAGTGTAATTCCTAGACATCAGTTACCTGTTCTTTGGTTAATTCTAGCTATTGCTTGAAAAATAATTACATTGAACTGGAAAAATAAGCAATATCATATGTTTACTGAGTTTATTTAAATAGCAAAATCTGTATGTAAAAAAGAAATGCAAACTATTGATCAGAGATCATCAAATGTAACGCACAAAAGACTAGCTTGCCAAAAATTGGACAGATTGTTAGATAAATATTGATTACTTTTCTTGGATAAAACAAATATTTATCATGGATGTTTGTATATAGTGTAAATAGTTATTATGTTTTATATTATTTATTTTTAATACTTTATGTCCATGTTTATTAACAAAATTTAATAAAAATGTTTTTGGAAAAAAAAAAGAAATATAGCCACACACTTAGTGATTGCATCAAGTGGCACAATTCAGCTAAAGAATTATGTTCAACATGTGCCAATCAGAAACCAAATAGATTTGTGTGGTGCAATGGTGCGATTAGCATTGTTGCCTCACAGCAAGAGATTCACTGGTTTAATTCTCGACCAGGGTGCCTTCTGTATGGAATCTGCATGCCCACCCTGTATTTGCAGGGGGTTTCTCTGGATGATCCCATTTCCTCCCACATTCCAAAGACATGCATCTGGAGTATTTCTCCCTGGGCCTCTGCTGAAAATAGGCTCTGACCCAGTAGCACTTTCCTAGTAAATAAATAAACTCACATATTACACCAGTGAGAAACCTTACCTTACAAGATCTGACAAACTGAAAAGTTCTGAAAGTTCAGACTTATTAAAAACAGTGTTTCCTGTAAAGTAGATTTTCTACTGTAATCCTGAACTCTCCTAGAAAGAGGATATTTAATTTAAATAAAGTCTTGCATTACTGTTTTATTCACAAAAGTAATTCCCACACATTTTTGCCTACATTACTTTTTGAAATATTTTTTGCCTTAACATTTTGCATTGACTGAGACCTTAACATAGATGGTCTAAAGGTTAGAATTTTTTTTTTTTTTTTGTATTTTAGTTTTTGCTCCCTTTTTAGCTTGCATACCTATAGCAGAGATTTGAAAAGTATTTGTGCAATGTGTTTGACTACCATGCCAAAACGTATCTACTGTTTAGGGTTTTCTTTGCACAGCATCTCTATTTCTGAAGATGATGACCAAGGAAGTATCGGTACCTTGCTTTAGAACTATTTCCAGGTGCAAGTGCTAATAAATTTATAAGACTTGCAATATTTATTAGGTTTTGGAAAGTATTCTTATGCAGTACCACTGTTTTCTCTAATTCAGTTTGATGATTACAGTATTATATCGGTACTGACTTGTTTGCTGATTTAGTTCTGATTACTTTTATGTCCTGTTTTAATGATTACTAATGTGCTGCTTATTTATTTCTCTTGTGTTAGTGTATATCTCTTGTTGTCCTTCCACATTGTTCTTCTCTTTTCCTGTGCTGAAGTTGGCCAAATACATCTCATAATCAGCCTGCCAAAAGTCCAAGTCCAGGTTTAAAATAAAATTGTCTGATAACTAGGCACTGTACAAAACTGAAAAAAAAATCAAAATGAGAATTGCAATTAAAATAGCATAAAAAGAACTGTTGGCCACATGCATTACAAAGTATAAGGGATGATAACATATTGAGTGTAAGGACCAAGTTAAACATTAAAGTTTAGCCCCAGGACTCAATAAAATCTGTGTAGGCTCTGTGTAAAGCCTACACAGAATGTACCCATGTACATGGCCATGGTTCCCCCTTGGTAGCACTCCATGTATATTAATCATGGCCTTGCTGAAGGAGAGCATAGTAGCAGGGATATTGAATCCATGTATGCAGAAGTGTAGAGGCTGATCAGATGTTATGTACATGGTGAGGCTCCCTGTAATGTTCCCTGTTGCTGCTGAAATGTGCTGTGAATTAATAGAATGTGTTTTAAAGTTTTAATTTTTTTTTGCCTTTTTTGATTTTATTTATTTATTTTTTTAATGTCCATTTGAGTGGTGAGGTGTGGAGCACAGCAATGCCAAGCTGCACTTGCACATAGACAGCTGACACCTACCAGACAGCTAAAAGTAGAAAAAAATAGAAAACAGATGTAATTAATTATCATATCTGTTTTTTTATTTATTTATTTATTCATTTTTTTAATGTCCATGTGCGTGGTGCAGTGTGGAGCACAGCAAATGCCAAGCAATGCTTACACATAGCTGACACCTGCCAGATAGCTAAAAATAGAAACCAGATGTAATTAATTATTTATTTCTGCTTATGTTTAAGCCTGTTTAAGCCCATTTAAGCCGGTCTGTATAGCGTGCCACAGTAGCTTAGTAGTATATGTAAAGGTATATTAGTTTATATATTATCCAAGTAGCTAAATGGTTAGATTGGCGGCCTAAAGCATCGTAGGTCCTGAGTGCTAGTCCCTAGCAGACATACCATTTGTTTAATGTAATCTAAATGTTTGTTTAATTTAAAAACATAACTTTTACATTTGGAAGAGATGAGCAGTGCTAAGCACTGCTTATACATGATTAACAGCTACTATTGTTTGTTGGTTGCTAAGCTTTGCTAAAACCTCGGTTGTGTGAGTTTTTGTGATGCTCAGCACCTGTTAACTGGTTTGTTCGATGCTAAGCACTGTGGCTCTTTTTTGAATGCTGCTGAATGAAGTACATGTCAGGAAAACAGCCTATATTAAGGGCAATAGGCAGGAATTCTGCAACACTTGTTGAAGTCTTTCAAACTGTCAGTATGCCAAGCGGTGTTGGTGAGGGTGTGCATTTTCATGTGCAGCGATGGGATATGTAGGAGTCCAGGTTCTTTGTTGGGCTTGTCATATGCAGTTGCTGCTGCAAGGTAATTACCAGAGCTCAGAATGTAAGGCTGAGGCATGGGATTGGTTGGAAATGGACCTTACCAGTGCTACTGGTATCCCCCCGCAGTGGTGAGCAGTGTCTTCACTACTATGATGACTTGAAGTGGAGAAAGAGGGGAACATTGTACACCTGGGTCCAAGAGGCTAGGGCTGGGCATGCCCCAGACATATGTATTTCTTTCACTATTTTACTAAAATGCAAGCTGAATCTGTGCAAATCTGGTATGCATAATGGTGTGCTTCTCTCTCAATAGTTGCAGCTGATATAACTCACAACATTCCGTCTCATGTCTGGCACCTGGCCAAGTTGAGTTGTGAGTGCGGTAACTACAGATATATTATGCTAACTGTAGTGCAATAAACAATAAAGAATAAACAATAAACAATAAAAACTGTAGTGCAACAAATGGGCAATTAGAAGTGTAGAGCAATAAATGAACAATAACAACTGTATTGCAATAAACACTAAACAATACCAATAACAGTAAGCAAAAAGGTGTAAAGCAGGATTGTGGTGTCATAACATAATTGCTCTAGAGCCGAATGCATTGTATGTGCATGGTAAGGTTGCTGCAATCAAGTGTAAAACTGTAATAACTGTAGAATGCAAAAGTAATGGCCTGACAAATGTATTGCTCAACTCAAAGTACAGTTCAAGGCTGTCTCCAGGCCAATGTCAGTCAATGAATGCACTATTTTCCTTCCACTCCAAGAACAAAAGGTATATGGGTGAGGTATCTCACTTTATGGGCAGATATTGTGTGTAAACTTCACAGATAATGAACATCAATAGCAATAAAGTGTTAAGCAGAATTGTGTTTCCTAAATAAATCTGCCTTAATATTTGCTGTAGGGCTGTATTCACTGCATGCCTGTTCTAAGTTGCTGCAGTCAATTGTTACATTATTTGCAGATGTCCCCTGCAGTCACAGCTTTTGGGTTCTACTCCCATGCCTGCCAACTAAGGCATGACGGCTGTCTAGTTTACTTAATGTACACAAACATACCTCTCAAGTGCCATGATTTTTTGTAATGCAATTACAACTGCCTAATTTGTCTGTCCCATGATTACCAGATAAATGATTACCTGAAATGTAATATATTTTCAAATCCATTTACAGAACACCTTGGTAATTATGTAAGTCCACATTATGTGACACTGTTCTGTGTAGTTGTGTACCTGCATTTATTAGTGCTTGGCCCATCCTGTCCCATGATAACAGCTTGAGTAGTATGTACATGCTACATCAGCTATAGAAGAATTGTAGTCACTGCACACCTGTAGAAGTATGTACTAATATTACCTACAAGGTAACTAATGGTATGTTTTTCTCTCTCCCCACCCTTTATCTTCTTTAACTTATTATTTTTTTATTATTATGATTTAATATTAGCATATTTTGTTAAACTAACTGTTTTGTTGACCTTAGTGTTTAATTCATGCTAGCTTGCTGTTAACATACTTTTGTTACGTTACTTAATGTTGTGTTACACATAATATATGTTAATATCTATTTGGCTTAATAAATATTATGTTCTAGTCTGTTAATACTAACATTGGTTTGGTTATTACTAACCTTAACTTATTGTTATAACTGCTTTACTGTGCATCAAGGTAGGCCGGTTCATCATGATCCACCTAGCTTCCTACCTTGCCTCCTCTGTCCGTAGCACTGGGTCTCAGCACATCTGGAACACATCCTGGTGGTGCCCCCTCTGCTGCTCCTGCACTACCTGTAGTGTTGGGTAGTACCACCCCACAGGATGGGGATGGCCCCCCTCTGAAAGAGGTGGTGGAGGGGGAGTTGTCACCCATGACAAACAGCTGGGTTTGGTGCATGGGATCATCTACCATGGGTTTGGATGATGTCTGCATTAGATGGAAAGTATGCTGGTCACCCTGGTGGGGCTGGCTCATCCTAGAACCCAACCTCCACCACTGCCACTCTTGGGGCAGTGATAGAGTAGTGCCAACAGTCCCATAGGTGAGGATGTGAGTTACACTGATACCATGTGGAAGCACATTGGACTGAGATTCCACAACACCCTCCCCATCCAAGGTGTTCACCCCCCCCCTTGTGTCACACACTACCCCTGTCTGCTGTCTTGTCTGTCCTATCTATCTGCAAAAGCATCTTCACCTACCCAACTTACCTCCCCCACACATACCTATATCCCTTCCCCAGCATTCCACTCTCATCTTAAAAAAATGGGTATCTAGCCCCCAAAAAAAAATTGCTCCATACATAGCTCTCCATTTTGCACGTGTCCACGGACACACATAATTTGGTCCAACTGACTTAATAATCCAGTTATTCTGTCCTCATCCCTCTCTCTGGTGGTGAGAGTCCAAATTAATCTACAAATTCTGTCAAAGTGAATAGTTGTTGCTGTACAAGAAATGGATAGCTATGGTTCTTTCCTATATCCTTCCTGCACATACCTACCTGCCTTTCACTATGTTTTCCCCCTGCTTGCACCCCATTTCACCACTTTCATATCTCCCCAATTTTGTTTTCTTTGTATATTTTTTGCTGAACACTTTGCAATGTGACACTTTGCCCAGCTTTGCTAAGCTCAGCTAAATGGAGCAATATAGATATATGTGTTTTAAATGATAATAAACATTAACAAAATAAACAGCTGTCACCTATTTTGAACCCAAGACCATCGCACCTGTAGACCACTGCATTAACCTGCCCCACCACACTATTGTTAATTAAAGCAAGTGGTTTAAGCAAAACATAGCACTTGCAAGTTACACTCATTAAGCATACTTACGCAGTGCTGCACATCATGCCACATCGCACAAACTTGCTTAGAGAGTAATAGAAAAATTGGGAGTGTACCTTGGAGTCTGGTGCAACAATACACCACTAGAAAGTCAAACACAGAATAATGAATGTAACAAGTCTCCAACAGGAGGTAAATGTCCCCTTTTATCAGCAACATTTACAAATAGACCTGCTAAGGCATTACTGGCAAAATACATATTCAACTGGGACCCTGGTGCAGAAATAAATCCATATAAAGCCATGCACATAATGATGGATGTAAAAAAAAGTATGTCACAGCCTGTATGTGTGCAGTTATATATGGCAAATACACCTGCTGTAACAATGAGTCAGTATCTCAGTCTGTTAAATGCCTTGCAAACAGAACATTTTGCCACACACAGTCCTGGGTTCAAATCCAGTGGTGTGTAGCATTTAAATTACATTATTGTGAAGCCAGCAATAAATGACTGAGTCATGCACTGTTTGTCTACACAATGCATTTTAAATGAAATGTTTACTTTTCACTGATGGAAGTCACAGGCCTGCAGACAGGAACACAATTCACATATCCCTATAGCAAAAGTATAAGTGCATAAAGTGTCACACCATGTATTAATACGCATTCACAAAGGATTTTAACTCAGGTAATGCAAATGAGGCCCACTAATATTAGAGTGCAGTACACAATTGTTTCAAACTCACAGTGCAGATTAGCACAACTGCACAACTAACATATGCATATGAAGCCCCTGCTTGTAACAAGGACTGCCAGCACACACGTTACAAATGAGTACCAGACTGTAACACATGGTCTGACAGTTGTCCAGATGGTGGGCATAATGTTATATTTATCCCATATGTTGCTAAAGAACACAACAAACATGTTGTTTAATACCCTGTTAATGATATCATTGTCTAACATACTGACACTAAACACAAGCCTTAATTGCAGTGGAATGGGTACCCTCACTCTGGCTCTGCCTCTACAACAAGGCTGACACAGCTCCCACAGTTACTCCTACAGCTTGTTGTTCTCCAAAGTGTCCACACTCTCTGCCTAGGCCTATTACCTGCAGCAGCAGCTGCAGCCTGTTGCACACAATCTCTATGTAAAAGTAGCTGCTACAGACCTACCCTCTGTGATGATGTAGTCTCCTCACCCCAGTAATGTTCAGCACAACATAACAGAAAGGGCTTCTAATCTACATGAAGCCCTTATATCTTGTACAGTGGTTGCATGTCATTGGCTGATAATAGTGCAAATCAGCTGTGTTGGCTGCAATTAGCATTTCAGAACCACAGATTGGTTAAGAGGCAATCACCTGCTAATGAGAAGCATATTTAAAAAGGCAAACTTGCTGGCTATGGGGAACCATTCTGTATGAGACTTTCTGCACACAGAACATGCGTTTGCAAAAACTTAAATATCACCACATATCAACAGAGGAGTTTTGCACTCCATCAGATATGTAAACTTTTTGTTTTCAACAAGATGCAGGTGTGTGAATATCCTTACGGGAAATAGGGATTACAGCATTAAGCCTTTCTTAGAACTGTGATAATGACATATCATTGATCTCCAGATTTGTTTTACCTATAAAGGACATTTTGTCAATGTGGCACACTGGTCTCATTGGACTGTCCCTTTACAGTGGTTGTAATAGCACACTGCTATTTGTTTGGCATTGTTGTTTTGACATACTATCGGGGGGGGGTTGCCCCTACGGGACACCTTACAATAGACTCCAGTGTTGGGTGTATGATCATACAGCAGTGCCTGTCATGGGACACATGGGAGTAGCTGACTATCACTAATATCTTAGTTGTATCCATATGCTTAGTATGTTTGCAGACTGTGGAATATGACATGTGTGATCAAGCAGTGGATACTGCCAGCCATTCTGTTCTTGCTGTATCTCTACATGTTATTCTTCAATGTATGTGATCCTGACATGTGTTCCCATTTTGTTGTCTTTCAAAAAACATGTACCCATGATGCCATGCACTTTTCACAGATGCAGAGAATGATATACTGAAAGGCCTCTGGCAACACCATGAACTCCTACTGTCCAGTGGGAGGCAAAACAGAGAACAGCATGCAGCACTGTGTGCTAACCTTGTCCATGACATCAATGCCACAGGTCATCAGAGGACATATGGGCAGGTTCGACACCATGCAATGGACATGATCAGTGCTGCATGCAGAAGAGCAGCAGATGTAGCCAGGGATCATGGCATCACTGGTGGAGGGCCTGCAGTGGAGCAACCACTCTCAGCCACTGAGAAATTCCTGGTCAACCTAGGCACACCCGACAGCTCTCAGGCATCCATCACACCACACATCATCGATGTGGTGTCACAGTTTCCATGGCAGAGGAGCATGCAGGTAAAATTAGTTTGATCACCAGTGCAATACTGTGGCATCAGTGTGTCAGGATGTACATACTCTTATGTGGGTGTCAGTTCTTTTCTCTTTTGGGGGAGGGTTAAACTACAGTTTGACTGTCATGCTCAGATGTTGAACAATATAACAATTAACACAGTAGCTACTGTAAATGTGAGATATAATGGACATATTAATTTGCTTTGGTGCAACATGCTGTGGTACTGGCATTACCTCTCCCTCAGCTTTTCACAGGTTCATTAAGTATTGGACAAGGATATGGCCTTGCTCCTGGTAAGCACTACACTGTTTTGTAATAGATGTAGGTTTACAGCAATGTAATCTCTAAAGTGTAATCCCAGGCCTGTTGCCTGGATTGCTGTACTGTAGACATGATTGCCAATTGCACATATATTTTCTGACTGTACACATGTTAGAGTCATACCCATGTCTTATAGGTGTGATCACACTGATAGATGTGACAGTAGTTTCAGGACATTACAGATTGTCATATGTGTCAACTGTGCAATCTTCAGAAATGTCAACAGTCTATCTCATTGTTGTTGATGAGCTTGCTATGTAAAGAGCTTTTATTTACAAGTAACTACAGCTGTTTGTGGGAAAAGTAATGTCCTTTTGTCCTACTATATGATGTTGGGTTTCCAACAGGTCTGTAATAGTGTCAACAGAGCATAGAGCTGTACATACATTGCAACATAGTACTGCACAGCATAATAGTGCAGGTATTAATGTACTGGTTTTTCCTTTCTTATCTCAGGTGACCAGGGTGGTTCTCTCTGTCCCCTACACGACCTGATATCAGTGTCTCTTCAGACTCTGATGATGATGATGATGGTAGCCACAGTGAGGCACAGGTGGGGGTTTCAGGGGATGAATCTGTCCCAAAGGTTTACTTCCCTCTTCTGCTCTCATTGTCAGTGTGCCCATACATACTCAGTATCTGGAGGCCACAGATACTGGACAGTCAGAGGATGGGGACATTGAACACGAAAGTATGGCATCTATGGCTCCAGTGAGTGTAGCCACTGGCCATAGCCAGAGAATTGGTGAGGTTCCAGGGTAGGAATTGAGCATCAGACTCGTGGGCATAGGTCAGCAACCCCATCTACTGAGAGTCCACGTGGCCATGTACAGTCTTGGTCCCATAGTGGTAGTACATCCAGCACTACTGAGGGAAATGTGCACCAAGACATGGTAGGCCATGGGATCATGGCCTGGGCATTCCTGTGGAGGACATGGCCCCAGTAGACAGCAGTTACCATCAGGTACTAGCACCGCTTCTGACCTTGGGCATGAAGGTGCCAGTGCAACTCCTGGCAGAGTCAGTTCCCATGTTTGGGGCCAGAGATGGTGAACGGTCAACTCTACCATGCATGGTTCAAAGCTGTCCAACATATACACATGCAGGGCTAGCACTGAGTTTGACTGTGTACACGCACACACAAACCACTGTCAAATGCAGATCACCTACAGATTCACATGGCACATTTCCCTGGTCCATCTTGCCTGCTTCCCTTCCTGACTCGCACACATGCTGTCAATCTTTTGGGTCATCCTAGGACTCCTGCACCCCCACACAATACCCTGTACAAGTGATGATTCCTGTTTAACATCCCTGTCATCCTCATCATCGATACAGGGAAATGAAGCTATGTGTCTGATGCACAGAGTGACTATATCAATTAACATGTACTTGTGAAATGTATTGCTGTTTTGCCACGCCATTTGTAGTGGTTACTGAGAGACAGTGTATGCTGTCATTTGTAATGAGCAAGCCACATAATGTTGTGTACCTTATGTTGTATGATGTTGTAATGGCTGTATACTTACACAGTGAAAGGTATGTCATGGACCTGGTTCTGTTTCTGCTTCAGGATTTTATTTGGGACACCTATGGATACACAGCAGCAATAAAGACATAGACATCATAGCACAGGACAAAATGTCAGCACAGAAGAAATATGTCTTCACCAAGGTACAGCACTATAGGTGCATGTCTCCATAGGTCCATATGTGTATAACAGGCTAACAAGGACAATGGCATCATTCAGCCTACTCATGCATCCCTAATCTGTGAAAAGGTCTGATACCCTTGATAAGTGTCACCAGGTTTTGGGAGCTAACACATCTACAAGCGGTGGTGCTGGATATGACCCATCTACAGATTTCCTGTGCCCAGTACAGACATTTGTCCGACAACAGCAATGATTGTCTTCTTCTGCATCTCACTGTGTAACCTGAACATGATGTGTGTCACAGCAGATGTGTGCTTCACATGCATGGGGGTGGCCTGTTACATATAAGGTGTCCTGTCTGTGTTACATACCTGTCTCTCCAGCATGTATTATTTATACCATAGTGACGGTGTGGGTGTATAGAATGGGTAAGGCATGTGTTAGTCCTGTCATGGATACGAGGGAGGTACACAGTGGGATCTGACACCTCCCTGTATGGCAACCATACACATCCCTGACACTGAGTCAATAGGACATATTATCTGCAATGTGTACTGGTGTACCATGAAATCTGTGTGGCTGCTACAGTTGTAAAATATGCCTGTGTAATGACATAGCAAGGATGCCATTGTACACAATAATAGGTGTGATGAGTGTCAGATTCAGTATAGCAATAACAATCTGAGATTTACTTCACATACTTTTCTGTTTAGGTTGTACAATACTGAATGCATCCCCACATCTTACCGACCAGTGAAAGTCAAAGGCTACATTACTCTCTGTGTCCATAAGTCCATGAGCAATGGCACTAATGTGTGTGGTGTGCAGACACTACTATATTTTCCAGGGGTGGATGACTTTCCAAAGGATTGTATTGTGCAGTCATTGGCATTTAGTATTTGTCAGTAGCTCAGATAACAACTGAATGTGTGTCTCAGGCCATCCTGGATAACTGTTGGTTCTGTGTGGGATTCAGTGACAGCTCCTGATATGCAATCACCTGCTAATATAGTCAACCAGAGATCACTGACAGTGGCTGTGACTGCAGAGAGAGAGAATGGCTAGAAGGGATACACCATTGACGATGTCTAGGGAAATCCACTGGTGTCTGGCAACATTGCAGCATAGGTCTGCCAATGCTATCTTCCCAGATTATGACTGTCATTCACTTGCCTATCCACCAGCTGGCATAACACTCTGTAGACAACCTGCACAGTTCCCAGCAAGGCCTGCTGGCCTAATATTGTCAAACACCTTGTCAGGCCATGGTAGGTAGAGTGAGTAATATTCCCATCATCCATTTCATAGTGTAACACTCAATAGGGTCAATCAATTAGAGTCAGTAGGCATAATATGGCCTTGAGCATAACAAACAGTGTTTGGTCCAGTGTCAGTAGGTTTATGACAGTGTTATTGCTCATAAACATGCTAACTCCTTTCATGGCATTTCATGTACATGACCTAGAGATCTAGGGACACTGCTTGGCACTACATGCTAGTTGTCCTTTGTGCAACTAGGTATTGCAGTTGCTTCTAGTATGTTCCAAGAAGAGAGTCATCCAAGGTGTCGGTTAAGAGCACAGACAAACACATTATGGAAGTGTAATATGTATACCCTGTGAAGGTAAGGTGGGGGGTTTACACAGGTATTCTGCAGCTGGACACTACCAAAGCAGTGTGTACTGGAATGACACAATTGCCTTGTGAAGACTGTGTTAAGCATGGAAGTCCATGGAATTGCCAGTGCCTGGCAACTACTAATGCTGGTCTCACCAACACCACTCTTGCATAGGATACCATGCTCCAGTACACTTTCTGTCATCACACACAAAATGTTACTACGAAGCCCATGATGACAAGCAGGACACCCCTGTTTGTTCAGCCACATAGCTGTCCCACATCATGAAAATATCTGTAGGCTTCACATACCCATTTCCAGGTAGATGCCTTGATTAGCAAGCTGGGCAGTCAGTTGCCTTTTGCATGTCTTTTGCTTTCTGTTCCAGGGTTGGTGGTATATCACTAGGGAACTGACAAGAGGGGGATTAGTAGCACTGCTTTATAGCCACAATATAATGTACAATGTCCAGTGACATAGATGTCAAGTCTTGCTAAAACAATCAGCACACTGGTGGTGAGCCATCGTAGGTGACAGTTTCACAGCCAATCATGCATCCTGCCCTTCAGCAGATTGCTGGTGGATATCTGCATACATGGCTATGAGGCCTACTGTAGCAAACTGTCCACCTTTGGCCAATGTGTGTCCACCTGCCACATGTCCTAGGCATGTCATACTGTACAGTTATGTGCCTGAAACACATGTCTGTGTTCCCACATCATGTCTTACAACAACCAATGTGTTGTCTATTTGCTTGACAGGCATCTTATGCTTGTGAGGCCAAAATAATGTCAACAAAGTTGAAAAAGTCCTCTATGCATGTACAGGCATCCACATCTTCACAGTAAGGTGTGCTTACAAACACTGTATATCAGGCAGTCAACCCCAAGGGTATGGCAGCATGACCCTGACTTTGCAGGACCTGCTGCTGAGATGTTGGGAGTATCCCCTACCCTTTACTTCTACAACACACAAACACAATGTGCGACAGATGTGACTGCATTTCAAACCTTGATGCCATGGTGTCTCCAACAGCAGTCATTACATATGGTGTTATGCCAACATGCATAGCTCACATCCTGCACCACCTACACCCACATCACACACACCTGCATGTGTACAACTCCTAACCAGATGCATTGCCAAACAGACACCTCAGAAAATCCTGCCTCTGGAGTGCACACTGCACAATACTGCATGCACCACTCTCTCACTGGTCAAACTCCCAAGGTAAAACATAAAATCATACCTCTTAATCAGTGGTGATTACATCGTGAGACACACTGATGTCTGCCTCAAGTGGCTACATATGGGAAAGATCACAGATAGCTGTCTGTGGGTTGACACAATAGGCCTTAACACACATTGCCACAAATCAAGGAATATCAGTTAACATAATATTGACATCATGTTTCCTGCAGATGTGTACGACTAGGGACATACATCACCGGCCTCTATGCAGACACATGAATGTGCTTAGCCAGGCTGCGTCTCTTGCAGGCATATGCATAGCTTTCAGCTGCAGTTGACCCTCACCTAGGATGATGGCTCATATACATGGAAATTGATGGAAGCCAATAATTGCCTTAGCATGTAGTGTCATTGTCAGAGGCTCTACCTACATGTCTGCTAGGGATATCTTGCTCAGCAGATATCAGTCCTTCACCAGTGATGGTCTTCATCTCTCACCCCTGAGATTTGGAGTACTAGCCAAGGCCACTGATATCCCCAAAATGCAATCTTAGATGCACTGTTCAGGGAATAGTTGGCAATGAGAACACCATCCTTCCACAACATCATAGCTATGATGCTATGTGGTGGGTATTGCAACACTGAACCCCACTCTGTGGAATTTGTCCCCCACCCTGGATTATGCAGACATGTGTGCAGTCAAGGACATCTGATTCAAGGCTGTGGACAGCACCACAGCCATACCAGAATTTATGTCCATCCACATCTTCATACCTCAAAATGACAATGTTCAAGGTAATGCAGATGGTGTATACATACCAATAATGATAGATGCACATCCAGATTTTGTGAAACACTGTAATTTCCCAGAGACACTGCAGGTGCCATTCAATACTGGAAGTCACATAATCAAGCAATAGCCATCTGCAGGCGTAGCTCATTGAATCCAGACACACATTGTGCATATTTGTATGTACTTGAATCTATCAAAATATATTATTACACCATGGTGTGGGGTGGCATTAAGTGACCACCAACTGTGTTGCTTAGTCATGCTGCAGCTCACTTGCCCAAAGGTTTGTCAATGTCCTTAACTACAATGCCCTGGAGCAGTGCCATGACATCCCCCCAATAGGAACCAAAGTATTGCATCATATGTTTACAAATATGGGTGACCACTACAGCCCCCCCAATGTGTCGTCTTCCCTAGTGGAAGCTGACCACAGATCAGTGTCATTAAAGCTACCAGCACTACCCTCCCTTACAGACAATACAGACTTATATTTCAACAAAGCCATTTATAATCTCTTGTGGGATGGTTTACTTAGCTTGAATGCACCTCCCCCATGATAGGACAGGCAAGTATGCAGAACTCTATGCCCATGCATTATGCTAGCAGTATTACAACTGCTTGAACTTGGCTGTACCTGACAGGAGGAATACAGGCTCCTTATGGCACAGCAAACCTGCCTGGTGGACAACTGTCATTATCAGGCTGTACAATAAGAGGTGGTTATTGCTCTGTGACAGCTGGGGTGAGGGTGCCCCTGCCCTAAATGGAGCAACAACTTCCTCAGTTAAAACAAGCACATATTGTTGCTGTGATGCTGTGTAGACAGAGTAAGTGACAAAATTAGTCACCCACGCAAAGCAAAACCACAATACACAGTGTAGTTACATGTGTAACCTCAAAGGACAGGCCCAGATTGTCGGTGAACTCATACATAATGATGCCACATATAATGGGTCTATATTCATAGCTAACCTGTAGTACCATAGGTTCTACATAAACTTCACTTCCCTGTCCCCACCAAATCACACATGACATTCCTACAACCTGTCCCATAACTTCCATATCTACAGAGCAGGTCATAAATGGCCTCTATATGGAGGATACACAGCATCTACTGGACATGCTAACATCCCAGCCTGCATCCTACATGGGATTATCATTGAGCTAATCAGCACACATATATGTAATCTACACACAGTTGACTGCACATGGTTTGGATGTCTGACAGGCAGATCATGACTGTTAAATGTAGTGGACATTTCTGAGGCAGTCACCAAAGACTTGGGTGATGGGACATCAGAGCATTCAATCCCCTGGACTGAGCCAAGCCATCTGAATATATCCACCACTCAGGCATCATTTACAAATCACCCACTTAGGCATCCACAATACTATCATTGTAGGGGTCACTAAGTGGCCCATTGATTGCACACATACTCAACATAGGGACATCTTCCTCCAATATCTGATCTGTAAGCAGCAGTGTTCAACAAGGCTCAGTCCTGGGTCCTCTACTGCTTGGAATCCATTTAACCATGATACAAGCGAATACTGAATGTCAGTGGCTAACAATGTTGGCTGGTGCCTGCAAACTGTGAGCATTCATGGAGTCTGTGAGTTGTTATGTTAATATCCTACAAGAGGGTATTGATGAACAAATGACTGTTGACATAGTAATGGACATAAACTCCATGCAAATATATTTGCAGTATAATTTTCATCATTAATACCTATGTACCTGTTAATTAGCACATCATTCGAAATATGTGATGTACATACTCAGGGGAGAAAGAACTGGGCACACAGACCTGGTCACACAGGATTACACCTAATGTGCCTGAGATCACCATGTCTCCCTTGTGGTATGACAAAAATCATATGTCATAGCTGAGGGAACAATCACCCGTAATTGACATACTCATAACTTCCATGTACTCTTCCCTCAGCATGCCAATATCTGAATGCAATGGCCATTTGGTAATGGACCTTTCCAAGCAGTACTGGCACTTGCACACATCAGTATGGTCCCTCACAAAAGAACTTCACATTTGCAGCATGTGTTCAATTGGGGATCATCTGAAATGAGTGTCATTGTAGCCTGTGGCATATAGATTACTCAGAGGTGATCTCTGCCTTGCATACGGGCAATGTGTGGCAATGCTTGATTGTAAATGCTGCATACCTGTAGGTGGCATAGTAGATGCATTAATCATTCTAAGGACATTAACCTAGTATGTGATGTTAGTAATACATGCTGGTAGGAGAGATTTACAAAACTTTAACACACCTTTGAAAGAGAACCATAGCTAATGGCAAGCAGAGCACCTCAGCAAATGTCATTTGTATGATTGGCTGGATGACCATCATTTCACCACAGGGCTTCCACCTGTGTCCCTCTTGGACTAGGGCAATATGTGCTGCTCATCTAAATAAGGGTATACAGTTGTCTATGACTGTGATGGCTGTATGGCCATTATGCTAGTGAAGTTCAAATGAACTATGGTTCCATAAACTGACATAAAATACTCTAACAGCCACACACACAAACATAACTACATTGAGGATAGCACCTCTTCCAATTATATATGACACAGCATGGCACACACATAGTGCAAGTTGGCTGTATGTAGATTAAAACACTTACCAATCTGCCTATCTGGACCTGTTTGAATCTATCAAGATTCAACCTTTTCCCTTGATCCTGGGTGACTTTAACTACCAAAACATAGACTGGAAGAACTACTCATGCCAGAACACAAATGCCCATAGATTCCTCGATTTTGTTAATGCAAATACCTTGGAACAGCTAGTCGATACCCCCACAAGAGGTGGTATTAACCAACATGAGTAACCACTGCAGTATCCCTACAGTATCATACTCCCTGGTAAGATTTGACCATAAACTGTTTACTTGCTAAGTCACCATCTTCCCCAACCCCCCCCCCCAGCTAAGGTCAGACACAAAATCTTCTCCAAAGCTGATCACAGCCTCCTGAGGGATGATATAAATAGCTTCACAGCCCCCTCTCCCTCTGTAGGAACTGGCACCAATATCCAAAACTTCACCAAAGCACTATACAACCATCTATGTAGATGCATGGAATCAGGAATACCCAACAGGACTAAATTATCCTCCACAAGGAATAGTAAACTTGTCTGGTGGACATCTGCAATAAATAAACTCTATAACAAAAGGAAACAATTGCTGTCTAAGACCAAGAAGGAGTAGGTTCCCAATTGGAAGTAATGTCTCCTTAGCCTGAACATGCAAATAAGAGGACTAGTGAAATCCTCCAAAGAAAACTTAGAGTCCAAATTGGCCACATCTACTACAGACAATCATAAGGCCTTCTTTACATGCTGTATGTCTGCAACCTCAAAAGAAGCACCCAGATCTGTTCAGAACTGGTGATCAAGGACACCACATATACAAATGCTGTGGAGATAGCAAACTTGCTGGCTGACAGATTCAATGACAACTTCACCCCTCTGTCCCCCCATCAGTAAATCAGGACAACCGAGGTACCTGCCCCCTTCCCCTTATATCTAGGGAACAGATCATCACCCTTTCTCAAAGGCAAAAAAGACAGCATCCATGGGACCTGATAATATCCCAGGCTGCATCCTAAGTGGACTCAGGCAGAAACTTGTAGCACCATTAGGCACTCTATTCAATCAAAGCCTGCGTACCAGCTTTGTTACAGCTGAGTGGAGGACAGGCACTGTCATCCTTTTGCACAAAGGTGGAATGTCCACCAGTCTGGGAAATTATAGACCCATCAGCCTAGCTAGCCTCATCTGCAAGGCCATGGAACAGATTATCATGGACCTCATTAACAAGGACATTGGCAACCTCCAGACACTCAGTCCCACACAGTTTGGGTTCATCAAGGGGAGGTCATGTCTGTTAAACATGGTCAACTTCTTTGAGACAGTCCCCAAAGCCATGCAAGAGGGGAACATAGTGCATACCACCTACCTTGAGCTGGCCAAAGCCTTTGACACTATTGCTCACTCAGGAATAATAGATAAACTCACTCAACTAGGCATCAATCTGTATGTTACCAGATGGATAGCAAACTGGCTCACTGATAGAACCCAGCTAGTCAAAATAGGGGAAGCCACCTCAAGCAGTAGACCCATAACAAGTGGCATACTCCAGGGTTCAGTCTTGGGACCTTTGTTATTTGGGATATACTTTTCTGAGGTGCAGGTCAAAACCAGGTGGCTATGGCTGACCAAGTTTGCAGATGACTGCAAGCTGGGTGCTGTTATCAATTCCTGTAGTGATGTGGACATCCTCCAAGAGGGTCTCACACAGACATATGACTGGTGCCAGAAAAATGGCCTCAAGCTGAATACTAAAAAGTGCATCATCATCCTCTTTGTGGAGAGTGACGTCTCCACAAATTACCACATTAATAACAACATCCTGAGCACATAATCAATTATGAGGGATTTGGGCACCCAGATTGATAGCAACTTGACTTTTAACCACTATGTTGCTTCTGTTGTACGGAAAGCCTTCTACATTGCCTACCCCATAAGTAAGGGTATGTCATCCAGGCCAGGTAGGTCATAACATTCTTGTATTCTTCCCTTATAAGGCCCATTATTGAGTGCAATGCCCCTTTCAGCATATACCTCGTAAAGCACATGCAGCAGCTGGACAGACCACAGAAGTTCCTCACCCGGAGAATCCAGGGCCTCAAACATCTACCGTACACAGATATGCTAAAAGCCTTATCCCTGTACTCAGTTTCATATAGACTCCTCAGAGGTGACTTCTGTGTGGCATTCAAGGTGATCAAAGACCCCAGCTTGATGCGACTGCTGTATATCTGCAAGTCAAGCTCTGCTCGAGTAACCTGCACATGTGGCCTGAACCTGGTTTGTAACATCTAAAGGACTTGTTGGCGGGACAGATTTGTGTCCCAGAGACTCTGCCATCTGTGGAATAGACTCCTTCTCCACATGAAGCAGAGTACCGCTTTACCCTTTTTTAAGTGCAACCTGGATAACTGGATGAGAAACAGAAAATACACCCCTGGGATTCCACCCGTGTCCCTGCTGGACAGAGGTATTGGGTACTGACTTGTCTAAACATGGGCTAAACTCTTGGCTAGGCTTTTAAGGGCCTCAGGGCCAATAGACTAGTAACTTCCTATGATCCTATAATCCTATACAATGGTACACACTACAGATCACAGTACATGATGCATGCAACATGCCTCATGTCTGATAGTACTATCAGTTTAGGACATATTATGCTTGATGACATCAGCAGGCCTAGTTGAGGTCAGGCATTTGGAGGGCCTCATCACCTGCTACAAATAAAATTCTGCAAAACCCTACCTCTTTCTAAGTTACTGAGGTGATCATATTTATGCCATATGGCCATACATGCATGCACCAAGTAGCCTGGAGTGAGGCTACAACCCCTAACTATCTACTCTTACACACAATAGATCACAATACTTATCACATGCACCATGGCTTAAGTCTGATGTTCTAATGGCAGCTGGTAGTCTTAAGATAGATGACAACATCAGGCCTTGTAGGAGTGGGCAGTTTGGAAGCCAGCAGCAACTTACAGGACTAAAAAGTGCATACCCATTACAGTTTGATAGCCATTGAGGGATTCCCAGTTGTTTGTCAGGGGGATCCCCACACACACACAATCATTGCAGTTTGATAATGGATGACAGATTCTCAGTTGCTTGTCAGGGGGATACATACACACCAAGTAGCCTGGAGTGAGAGTAAAATCCCTATCTATCTAATCTTACACACTATCGATCACAATAGTTATTGCAAGTGCCACCGCTTAAGTCTGATTCTGCAAAGGCTGCTGGTAGTCTTAAGATAGCTGACTTCATCGGGCCTTGCAGAAAAGGAAAGTTTGGTAGACAGCAACAACTTACAGGGCCAAAAAGTGCATAACCATTACAGTTTGTTAGCCAATGAGGGATTCTCAGTTGTTTGTCAGGAGGATCCCCACACACACACACACACACACACACACACACACACACACACACACACACACACACACACACACACACACACACACACACACACACACACACACACACACACACACACACACACACACACACACACACACACACATGCACACACACATACATACGCATGCATCAAGTGGCCTGGAGTGAGATTAGAACTTCTATCTATCTAGTCTTACACACTTTGGAGCACAATAATTATCGCATGCACCATGGCTTAAGCCTGATGCTACAATGGCAGCTGGTAGTCTTAAGATAGATAACATCATCACATCATCAGGCCTTGTAGAAGAGGGTAGTTTGGAAGCCAGCAGCAACTTACAGGGCCAAAAATGCATAACCATTGCAGATTGATAGCCAATGAGGGATTCTCAGTTATTTGGCAGGGGCACACACACACACACACACACACACACACATACATGTGTATATATATATATATATATATATATATATATATATATATATATATATATATATATATATATAAAACTGCATGTATATATCTATTAGAAAATACATCGAGATAAATATACTATGTATGTAAGAGAGAGAGACTGTGACATATGGATATTTATTTATTTATTATTATTTATTTTATTTTACATTTGTTGACTGGGATAGTACAACTGGATACATGTCCATTTTCAATGGAGGCCCAGGGAGAAAAGCTCCACGATAATAATACAAATTGAACATTTAGTAAATGCTAGTTTCATGCCGATTACAGTCATAAGCAATACCAGCATTTAGCACATATAGTATTAACTTACTATAAAACACTTTACAAAACATAACATTATTTTGAAAGTTAAACATACATAACATTACATTCAGGTTTAAGACACACTAAGCAGCAGTTATACAATTGACCCTTCCTGAAATGGAGTGGTAGAAAAAAAAAGTTAGAAGTAGTTGAAGGTAAGGCACCTACGAAATAGAGCGGTCACTAGTTCAGGGTTAGTGCAAGGACATAACCAATGAGTTTTGAAGTATTTCTTGAGTTTGTTTTTGAATTGAGTTAGTGAGGGTTCTAGGATCAAGTCAGCTGGGAGTCTGTTCCATATTTTTCCAACAGAGTTAGTAAACAGAGAGTCCCCAGCTGAGTAATCAGATTTGTATGTTTGAACTAGGAGTCTAGTGGATGATCGCAGTGGCCAGGTGCTGGTGTAGGGGCTGATAATATTTTTTAGTGCAGCTGTATTTTCTGGTTGGTAAAGGACTTTATGTGCCACTATTAGCTGGTTGAACTACAGTAGGCTTGGCAGTTCAAGCCATCCTAGGCGATTTAGTTTGTGCCAGTGGTGTGCCTGGGAGGCTGTGCCAGTAGCAAATCTGGCAATGTGGTTATAGCAGGATGATAATTTATTAAGATCTGTTTTGTTTAAGTTGGAGAATAGAGGTGAGGCATAGAGAAGAGTTGATAGCAGATGGGGATGGGGAATTGTAGTTCTAGCAAGTGGGGTAAGGAAAGGTTTGATTCTGTTGGGGTTTAGGATTAGATGTTGATTGGATAGCCATTTTTCCACTGTATTGAAGGTATTTTGGGTTAATGTGAATAAAGTAGCTGGTGAGGTATCAGAACAAATCAAGGTGGAGTCATCCACATATTGAATGCAGGTAGCATCTGGGATGACTGAATGAAGGTCGTTGATAAAGATGGAGAAAAGTAGGGGTCCTAGTATCGCGCCCTCGGGGACTCCAAATGTGATGGGTAGGCAAGATGATAGCTTGTCCTGCCATAGGACAGCCTGTTGCTTGCCCTGCAGATAGGATTGAAACTATTGGCATACATAGTTGTTTAAGGAGAAGGCTTTCAAGGTATTTATAAGCCTTTTGTGGTCAACCATGTCAAAAGCCTTGGCTAGATCTAGAAAGTATTTCCTTTAATTTTTCCATGATTCAAGATAATAGTTTCACTTATTTCTGCTGAATAGTTGCATATTGGAGCTGTTTGATTAGCTTTTGTACACCCTGCATCAACTTTATTACAAGCTGAGGTAAGTACAAACTTGCAGTGTTATAAGACAGTAGTGAATTTTATTTTTTCTGTTTATTGTTTCATTCAATATTGTGTTAAAAATAGTACTGCATTTATCTGCCTATTTGTTTACTGAAAATTGGAAGCTCCTCTCTGTCTCTCCCTGTCTGCAGTTAGTCTATTCATCTCACTTCATTGTTATTCAGTGTAGAAGTCTTAGCCTAGAGGGATTATCTGTGCCTTAAAGTCTTAGTCCCTTATCTCTGAAATTATTTCTGCTGAATAGTTGCATACTAGAGCTGTTTGGTTAGCTTTTGCACACCCTATATCAACTTTGTTACAAGCTGAGATAAGTACAAACTTGCAGTGTTATAAGATAGCACTGAATTTTATTTTTTCTCTTTATTGTTTCATTGAATATTGCGTTAAAAATAGTAATGCATTTATCAGGTTCCTATCAGCTGACCGAAGACACAGCTTAGCGAATGCAACTTGGTTGAGCTGTAAATGCCGAAAAGGCAAAATATCGAAGTGGCATGTAAGGAAATTCTTTCCCTGGGAAATAATTCGCTTAGCACCTTCGGTAGTTTGACATTTTCGGCACTGTAGTGTGGTCTCGGAGTTGGTATATTTGAGTAGGGGGGTGTGGGAGGCAAAGCCCCCCACTTAATATCATGTATTAAAGTGTTTTCTTTTTTTTTTTTGTTTGAATAGCAATTTTTTTCCAAGCTGTTCTGACAGTTCAGTTTTGCAAGCTTTCACTTACATGGAGTGGTTTAATCACCATTCACTAACCTAAGCTTTCGGTGATCTAATATAGACCCCATTTATCTGCCTATTTGTTTACTGAAAATTGGAAGCTCCTCTCTGTCTCTCCCTGTCTGCAGTTAGTTTATTCATCTCACTTCATTGTTATTCGGTGTAGAAGTCTTAGCCTAGAGGAATTCTCTGTGCCTTAAAGTCTTAGTCCCGTATCTCTGAAATTATTTCTGATGAATAGTTGCATACTGGAGCTGTTTGGTTAGCTTTTGCACACCCTACATCAACTTTATTACAAGATGAGGTGAGCACAAACTTGCAGTGTTATAAGAAAGTACTGAATTTTATTTTTTCTGTTTATTGTTTCATTGAATATTGTGTTAAAAATAGTACTGCATTTATCTGCCTATTTGTTTACTGAAAATTGGAAGCTCATCTCTGTCACTCCCTGTCTGAAGTTAGTTTATTCATCTCACTTCATTGTTATTCGGTGTAGAAGTCTTAGCCTAGAGGGATTCTCTGTGCCTTAAAGTCTTAGTCCCTTATCTCTGAAAATATTTCTGTTGAATAGTTGCATACTGGACCATTTTGGTTAGCTTTTGCACACCCTATATCAACTTTTTTACAAGCTGAGATAAGTACAAACTTGCAGTGTTATAAGATAGTACTGAATTTTATTTTTTCTCTTTATTGTTTCATTGAATATTGTGTTAAAAATAGTACTGCATTTATCAGGTTCCTATCAGCTGACTGAAGACACAGCTTAGTGAATGCAACTTGGTCGAGCTGTAAATGCCGAAACGGCAAAATATCGAAGCGGCATGTAAGGAAATTCTTTCCCTTGGAAAGAATTCGCTTGGCACCTTTGGTAGTTTGCCATTTTCGGCACTGTAGTGTGGTCTCGGAGTTGGTATATCTGAGTAGGCGGGGTGTGGGGGGCAAAGCCCCCCACTTAATATCATGTATTAAAGTGTTTTCTTTTTTTTTTTTTTGTTTGAATAGCAATTTTTTTCCAAGCTGTTCTGACAATTCAGTTTTGCAAGCTTTCACTTACATGGGGTGGATTAATCACCATTCACTAACCTAAGCTTTCAGCGATCTAATATAGACCCCGTTTATCTGCCTATTTGTTTACAGAAAATTGGAAGCTCCTCTCTGTCTCTTCCTGTCTGCAGTTAGTTTACTCATCTCACTTCATTGTTATTCGGTGTCGAAGTCTTAGCCTAGAGGGATTCTCTGTGCCTTAGAGTCTTAGTCCCTTTTCTCTGAAATTATTTCTGCTGAATAGTTGCACTCTGGAGCTGTTTGGTTAGCATTTGCACACCCTACATCAACTTTATTACAAGCTGAGATAAGAACAAACTTGCAGTCTTATAAGATAGTACTGAATTTTATTTTTTCTGTTTATTGTTTGATTGAATATTGTGTTAAAATAGTACTGCATTTATCTGATTATTTGTTTACTGAAAATTGGAAGCTCCTCTCTGTCTCTCCCTGTCTGCAGTTAGTTTATTAATCTCACTTCATATTTATTTGATGTAGAAGTCTTAGCCTAGAGGTTTTCTCTGTGCTTTAAAATCTTAGTCCCTTATCTCTGAAATTATTTCTGCTGAATAGTTGTATAATGGAGCTGTTTGGTTAGCTTTTGCACACCCTACATCAACTTTATTACAAGCTGAGGAAAGTACAAACTTGCAGTGTTATAAAATAGTACTGAATTTTATTTTTTCTGTTTATTGTTTCATTGAATATGGTGTTAAAACAGTACTGCATTTATCTGCCTATTTCTTTACTGAAAATTGTAAGCTCTTCTCTGTCTCTCCTTGTCTGCAGTTAGTTTATTCATCTCACTTCCTTGTTATTCGGTGTAGAAGTCTTAGCCTAGAGGGATTCTCTGTGCCTTAAAGGCTTAGTCCCTTATCTCTGAAATTATTTAGGTTCATAGGTTCATAGGTTGTAATTGGCTATCGGCCCTAGGGCCTATGCAAGCCTAGCCATAACAATTCCCTGGATATTTCTTCGCGCAATATTTAGTTCTCTGGAACCCTGTCTAGAAGGGCGACTGACATGATCCCCAGGGTGAATTTCCTGTCTCCCATCCAATCATCAAGGTTCCTTTAGAAGAGGGCCAATGAGGCGGTCTGCTTGACATGTATGGGCAGTCTGTTCCAGAATATGGGGAGTCTCTGGGTCAGGAACCTATCCCTCCAGCATGTTTTGTACATTGTGATGACAAGGATTAGATCCCTGGAGTGTGTGGCTCTGAGAGATTGGGATTTCTTTAAGTGGAGCATGTCCAACAGCTCAGGGCTTGACATGGCCTTGTATGTTAAGCAGAGATCACCTCTGAGTAGACGATATGCCACAGAGTATAGCTGGATTTTTTTAGATGGTCAGCATATGGCATCTGCTTTAGGCCTGTGATTCTTTTAATGAGGTATTTCTGTGGCCTTTCCAGCTTTTGCAGATGTCTTGTGAGATACATACCAAATGGGGCATTATACTCTATAATGGGTCTAGTGAGGGATGAGTACAGTGGGACAATAACCTCCTTTTTTCTGGATGAAAAGCCCTTAGTGATGAGGTGTGCCACATAGAAGGATTTTCTGACTGTTGTGGCAATGTGGTTATCGAAAGTGAGACCACTGTCCACCTGTGTCCCTAAGTTTCTCATCACACTTTTGATGTTTAGTGTCCTGCCACCTATGTGGTAATTCATGGGTACATGTTTTTTTCCAAAGGGGATACATATACATTTCTTCACATTAAGCTTTCACCCATGGCTCTGGCACCAGGCATCTGCTATTGTAAAGCCCTTTTGTAGAATATCCACATAATTTGGGGATTCAGTAATGGTTTCCAGTTTACATTCATCTGCAAACATTGTTAGCCAGAGACCCTTAATGTTGGCCTGTACTTCAGAGAAGTAGATGCCAAACAAGAGTGGTCCCAGGACTGAACCCTGAGGTACTCCAATTGTCACTTGTCTGGAGCTGGATTTATAGTTGGCTACTTTTACAGTCTGGGTTCTGTCAGTAAGCCAGTTGGCAACCCATCGATTGATGTAGGGATTTATGCCCAGCTTAGTAAGTTTATCTATAATTCCAGAGAGGGGGATGGTGTCAAAGGCCTTGGCAAGGTCCAGATAGGCTGTGTGGACCACCTTACCCATGTCCACAGCTCTGGAGACTGATTTGAAGAAGTCAATCAGATTCAGTAGACATGATCTGCCCTTCACAAACTCAAACTGGGTGGGGTCCAGTGTTTGAAGGTTGCCAAAGTCTTTGTTTATAAGTTCAATGATAATGCGTTCCATGCCCTTACAGGTCAGGCTTGTCAGACTGATGGGAAGGTAGTTCCCCGGATCCAAGGTGGATCGTCCCTTGTGGAGTGGGATAACTGTAGCTGTGCACCACTAAGTGGGCATGAAGCCTGAGCTGAGGCTATGATTAAACATGACATTTAGGTGAGGTGCCAGTTCATTTTGTAGTTCATGTAGTACACAGCCTGAGATGTCATCTGGTCCCATGGATGCTGTATTCTTAGCTTTGGAGAGTGCGATTATTATCTGTGTGGCCATGATTATGGGAATTTGGCAATATTTTGTTATTGAGATGGGCCCTTTAGGGGGTGAGATGGGGGTGAAGTTGGCACTAAATCGATCTGCCAGGATATTGGCAATATCCTTGGGATCAGTATATTTAATGCCATTCTGTTGTAGCTCAGAGCAGATCTGAGCATTGCCATTTAAATTCTTAACATAAGTATAGAATGCCTTGTGGTTGTCTTTGGAATCTTTGGCAATTTTATTTTTGTAACTAGCTTTTGAGGATTTTATGAGGAATCTCAGCTTCTTACTGAGGCTGATGAGGGAGTTTTTTGCATCATGGGATTTTCCTCTTTTCTGCAACAGTTTTCTGCTAAATAGTTGCATACTGGAATTGTTTGGTTAGCTTTTGCACACCCTGCATTAACTCTGTTACAAGCTGAGATAAGTACAAACTTGCAGTGTTATAAGATAGTAATGAATTTTATTTTTTCTGTTTATTGTTTCATTGAATATTGTGTTAAAAATAGAACTGCTTTTATCTGCCTATTCGTTTACTGAAAACTGGAAGCTCCTCAGTGTCTCTCCCTGTCTGCATTTAGTTTATTCATCTCACTTCAATGTTATTCGGTGTAGAAGTCTTAGCCTAGAGAGATTCTTTGTGCCTTAAAGTCTTAGTCCCTTATCTCTGAAATTATTTCTGATGAATAGTTGCATACTGGAGCAGTTTGGTTAGATTTTCATACCCTATATCAACTTTATTACAAGCTAAGTACAAACTTGCAATGTTATAAGATAGTACTGACTTTTATTTTTTCTGTTTATTGTTTCATTGAATATTGTGTTAAAATAGTACTACATTTATCTGCCTATTTGTTTAGTGAAAATTGGAAGCTCCTCATTGTCTCTTCCTGTCTGCAGTTAGTTTATTCGTCTCACTTCATTGTTATTCGGTGTCGAAGTCTTAGCCTAGAAGGATTCTCTGTGCCTAAATGTCTTAGTCCCTTATGTCTGAAATTATTTCTACTGGATAGTTGCATACTTGAGCTGTTTGGTTAGCTTTTGCACACCCGACATTAACATTTTTACAAACTGAGATATGTACTTGCAGTGTTATAAAATAGTACTGACTTTTATTTTTTCTGTTTATTGTTTCATTGAATATTGTACTAAAAATAGTATTGTGTTTATCTGCCTATTTGTTTACTAAAAATTATAAGCTCCTCTCTGTCCCTCGCTGCCTGCAGTTAGTTTATTAATCTCACTTCATTGTTATTCAGTGTAGAAGTCTTAGCGCAGAGGGAGTCTCTGTGCCTTAGAGCCTTAGTCCCTTAGCTCTGAACTATTTCTGCTGAATAGTTGCATACTGGAGCTGTTTGGTTAGCTTTTCCACACCCTACATCAACTTTCTTACAAGCCGAGATAAATACAAACTTGCAGTGTTATAAGATAGTACTGTATTATATTTTTTCTGTTTATTGTTTCATTGGATATTGTGTTAAAAATAGTACTGCATTTATCTGCCTATTTGTTTACTGAAAATTGGAACCTCCTCTTTGTCTCTCCCTGTCTGCAATTAGATTATTTATCTCACTTCCCCTAGAGGGATTCTCTGTGCCTTAAAGTCCTAGTCCCTAATCTCTGATATTATTTCTACTAAATAGTTGCATACTAGAGCTGTTCGGTTAGCTTTTGCACACCCTACATCAACTTTGTTACAAGCTGAGATAAGTACAAACTTGCAGTGTTATAAGATAGTACTGAAATTTATTTTTTCTCTTTATTGTTTCATTGAATATTGTTTTAACAATAGTGCTGCATTTATCGGGTTCCTATCAGCTGACCGAAGATGCAGCTTATTAAATTCGACTTGGTCGAGCTGTAAACACCAAAACAGAAAAATATCGAAGCGGCATCTAAGCAAATTCATTCCCTGGGAAAGAATTTACTTGGCCTCTTTGGTAATTTGCCATTTTAGGCACTGTAGTGTGGTCTCGGAGTTGGTATATTTAAGTAGGGGTGTGTGGGGGGCAAAGCCCCCCAACCAATATCATGTCATAAAGTGTTTTCTTTTTCTTTTTTTTTGTTTGAATAGCGATTTTATTCACTTGGAAAAAAATCGCTGTTCTGACAGTTCAGTTTTGCAAGCTTTCACTTACATGGGATCGATTCATCACCATTCACTAACCTAAGCTTTGGTGATCTAATATAGACCCTATTTATCTGCTTATTTGTTTACTGAAAATTGGAAGCTCCTCTCTGTCTCTCCCTGTCTGCAGTTAGTTTATTCTTCTCACTTCATTGTTATTCGGTGTAGAAGTCTTAGCCTAGAGGGATTCTCTGTGCCTTAAAGTCTTAGCCCCTTATCTCTGAAATTATTTCTGCTGAATACTTGCATACTGGAGCTGTTTGGTTAGCATTTGCACAACCATCAACTTTATTACAAGCTTAGATAAGTACAAACTTGCAGTGTTATAAGATAGTACTGAATTTTCTTTTTTCTGTTTGTTTCATAGAATATTGTGTTAAAAATAATACTGCATTTATTTGCCTGTTTGTTTACTGAAAATTGGAAGCTCCTCTTATCCCTGTCTGCAGTTAGTTTATTCATCTCACTTCATTGTTATTCGGTGTAGAAGTCCTAGCCTAGAATGATTCTCGGTGCTTTAAAGTCTTAGTCCCTTATCTCCTAATTTATTTCTACTGAATAGTTGCATACTGGAGCTCTTTGGTTAGCTTTTACAGCCTACATCAACTTTATTACAAGCTGAGATAAGTACAAACTTGCAGCATTATAAGATAGTACTGAATTTTATTTTTTCTGTTTATTGTTTCATTGAATATTGTGTTAAAAATAGTACTGCATTTATCTGCCTTTTGTTTACTGAAAATTGAAAGCTCCTCTATGTCTTATCCCTGTCTGCAGTAAGTTTATTCATCGCACTTCATTGTTATTCAGTGTAGAAGTCTTAGCCTAGAAAGATTCTCTTTGCCTTAAAGTCTTACTCCCTTATCTCTGAAAATAGTTCTGCTGAATAGTTGCATACTGGAGATGTTTGTTTAGCTTTTGCACACACTACATCAACTTTATTACAAGCTGAGATAAGTACAAACTTGCAGTGTTATAAGATAGTACTGAATTTTATTTTTTCTGTTTATTGTTTCATTGAATATTGTGCTAAAAATAGTAGTGCATTTATCTGCCTATTTGTCTACTGAAAACTGGAAGCTCCTCTTTGTCTAAATAGTACTGCATTTATCTGCCTATTTGTTTACAGAAAATTAGAAACCCCTTTCGTTCTCTCCCTGTCAGCAGTAAGTTTATTCATCTCACTTCATTGTTATTCGGTGTAGAAGTCTTAGCCTAGGGGGATTCTCTGTGCCTTAAAGTCTTAGTCCCTATCTGTGAAATTATTTCTGCTGAATAGTTGCATACTAGAGCTGTTTGGTTAGCTTTTGCACACCCTATATCAACTTTGTTACAAGCTGAGATAAGTACAAACTTGCAGTGTTATAAGATAGTACTGAATTTTATTTTTTCTCTTTATTGTTTCATAGAATATTTTGTTAAAAATAGTACTGCATTTATCCAGTTCCTATCAGCTGACTGTAGACGCAGTTTAGTGAATGCAACTTGGTCAAGCTGTAAACGCTGAAATGGCAAAATATCAAAGCGGCATATAAGTGAATTCTTTCCCTGGGAAAGAATTCACTTGGCACCTTTGGTAGTTTGCCATTTTTGGCACTGTAGTGTGGTCTCGGAGTTGGTATATTTGAGTAGGGGGGGTGTAGGGGCAAAGCCCCCCACTTAATATCATGTATTAAAGTGTTTTATTTATTTATTTATTTGTTTGTTTGTTTGAATAGAGATTTTTTTCCCTTGGAAAAAAAATCACCGTTCTGACAGTTCAGTTTTGCAAGCTTTCACTTACGTGGGGTGGATTAATCACCATTCACTAACTTAAGCTTTCAGTGATTTAATATAGACCCCCTTTATCTGCCTATTAGTTTACTGAAAATTGAAAGCTCCTCTCTGTCTCTCCCTGTCTGCAGTTAGTTTATTCATCTCAGTTCATTGTCATTCGGTGTAGAAGTCTTAGCCTAGGGGGATTCTCTGTGCCTTAAAGTCTTAGTCCCTTATCTCTGAAATTATTTCTGCTGAATAGTTGTATACTGGAGCTGTTTGGTTAGCTTTTGCCACCCTACATCAACTTTCTTACAAGCTAAGTACAAACTTGCAGTTTTATAAGATAGTACTGAATTTTATTTTTTCTGTTTATTGTTTCATTGAATATTGTGTTAAAGATAGTACTGCATTTATTTGCCTATTTGTTTATTGAAAATTTGAACCTCCTCGCTGTCTTTCCCTGTCTGCAGTTAGTTTATTCATCTCACTTCATTGTTATTCATTGTAGAAGTCTTAGCCTAGAGGGATTCTCTGTGCCTTAAAGTCTTAGACCCTTATCTCTGAAATTATTTCTGCTGAATAGTTGCGTACTGGAGCTGTTTGGTTAGCTTTTGCACACCCTAGATCAAGTTTATTACTTGCTGAGATTAGTACAAACTTGCAGTGTTATAAGATAATACTGAATTTTATTTTTTCTGTTTATTGTTTCATTGAATATTGTGTTAAAAATAGTACTGCTTTTATCTGCCTATTTGATTACTGAAAATTGGAAGCTCCTCTCTGTCTTTCCCTGTCTGCAGTTAGTTTATTCATCTCACTTCCTTGTTATTTGGTGTAGAATTCTTAGCCTAGAGGGATTCTCTTTGCCTTAAAGTCTTAGTCCCTTTTCTCTGAAATTATTTAGTTTCATAGGTTCATAGGTTGGTACTAGGTTATTGGCCCAAGGGCCTATGCAAGCCTAGCCATAACAATTCCCTGGATATTTCTTCTCGCAATATTTAGTTCTCTGGATCCCTGTCTAGCAGGGCAACTGACATGATCCCCGGGGTGAATTTCCTGTCTCCCATCCAGTCATCAAGGTTCCTTTTGAAGAGGGCCAATGAGGCGGTCTGCTTGACATGTATGGGCAGTCTATTCCAGAGTATGTGGAGTCTCTGGGTCAGGAACCTATCCCTCCAGCATGTTTTGTACATTGTGATGACAAGGATTAGATCCCTGGAGTGTGTGGCTCTGAGGGATTGGGATTTCTTTATGTGGAGCATGTCTAACAGCTCAGGGTTTAACATGGCCTTGTATGTTAAGCAGAGATCACCTCTGAGTAGATGATATTCACAGAGGATAGCTTTATTTTTTTAGATGGTCATCATATGGCATCTGCTTTAGGCCTGTGATTCTTTTAATGAGGTATTTCTGTGACCTTTCCAGCTTTGGCAGATGTCTTGTGAGATACATACCAAATGGGGCATTTTACTCTATAATGGGTCTAGTGAGGGATGAGTACAGTGGGACAGTAACTTCCTTTTTTCTGGATGAAAAGCCCTTAGTGATGAGGTGTGCCACATAGAAGGATTTCCTGACTGTTGTGGCGATGTGGTTATCGAAAGTGAGACCACTGTCCACCTGTGTCCCTAAGTCTGTCATCACACTTTTGATGTTTAGTGTCCTGCCACCTATGTGGTAATTCATGGGTACATGTTTTTTTCCAAAGGGGATAACTATACATTTCTTCGCATTAAGCTTGAGCCCATGGCTCTGGCACCAGGCATCTGTTTCTGTAAGGGCCTTTTGTAGAATATCCACATAATTTGGGGATTCAATAATGGTTCCCAGTTTGCAGTCATCTGCAACCATTGTTAGCCAGAGTCCCTTAGTGTTGGCCTGTACTTTAGAAAAGTAGATGCCAAACAAGAGTGGTCCCAGGACTAAACCCTGAGGTACTCCACTTGTCACTTGTCTGGAGCTGGATTTGGAGTCGGCTACTTTTACAGTCTGGGTTCTGTCAGTAAGCCAGTTGGCAACCCATCGATTGATGTAGGGATTTATGCCCAGCTTAGTAAGTTTATCTATGATTCCAGAGTGGGGGATGGTGTCAAAGGCCTTGGCAAGGTCCAGATAGGCTGTGTGGACCACCTTACCTATGTCCACAGCTCTGGAGACTGATTCGAAGAAGTCAATCAGATTCAGGAGACAAGATCTGCCCTTCACAAACCCAAACTGGGGGATGGGGTCCAGTGTTTGAAGGTTGCCAATGTCTTTGTTTATAAGTTCCATGATAATGCGTTCCACGCCCTTACAGATCAGGCTTGTCAGACTGATGGGACGGTAGTTCTCGGGATCCAAGGTGGATCGTCCCTTGTGGAGTGGGATAACTGTAGCTGTGCGCCACTCAGTGGGCACAAAGCCTGAGATGAGGCTATGATTAAACATGACACTTAGGTGAGGTGCCAGTTCATTTTGTAGTTCATGTAGTACACAGCCTGAGATGTCATCTGGTCCCATGGATGCTGTATTCTTAACTTTGGAGAGTGTGGTTTCTACCTGTGCGGCCGTGATTATCGGAATTTGGCAATCTTTTGGTATTGAGATGGGCCCTTTAGGGGGTGAGATGGGGGTGAAGTTGGCACTAAATCGATCTGCCAGGATATTGGCAATATCCTTGGGATCAGTATATTTAATGCCATTCTGTTGTAGCTCAGAGCAGATCTGAGCATTGCCATTTAAATTCTTAACATAATTATAGAATGCCTTGAGGTTCTCTTTGGAATCTTTGGCAATTTTATTTTTGTAACTAGCTTTTGAGGATTTTATGGATCTCAACTTCTTACTGAGGCTGGTGAGGGAGTTTTTTGCATCATGGGATTTTCCTCTTTTCTGCAACAGTTTTCTGCTGAATAGTTGCATACTGGAATTGTTTGGTTAGCTTTTGCACACCCTGCATCAACTCTATTACAAACTGAGGTAAGTACAAACTTGAAGTGTTATAAGACAGTACTGAATTTTATTTTTTCTGTTTATTTATTTTATTTATTTATTTATTTTACATTTGTTGACCGGGATAGTCCGACTGGATGCATGTCCATTTTCAGCAGAGGCCCGGGGAGAAAAGCTCCAAGGGTAAGCGGATACAGCATTACATAATACCAGCATTACATATTATAAACAGACTATTTACAGAGATTACATAAGTAAGTAAGTTAAACAAGTTCCACAGGTTACAGTTAATCCTGAGCCCAAGTCAGGATTAAATTAAATTACACAGTAAACTGGTTAACAGATTTTTACACATTCTAGAGAGAGTTAGCCAGGCTTGATACATTGACATAGCCAGTTAAGTGACAAATGTTGTTTGAGTCTAGTTTTAAATTGACCTAAGGTGGAAAGTAAGGTAATATCAGCTGGAATAGAGTTCCAGGATCTACTTACAGAGTTTGCAAAGAGAGAATCACCGGCTGTGTTATTAATTTTGCTAGTCTGAATTAGTAGTTTGTTAGAGGATCGAAGTGGTCTAGGATTGTTATAGGGAGTGATAATATTTTTAAGGGCAGGAGTATTGTCCGGATTATAGAGGATTTTAGAGGCCATAATCAGTTGGTTATACTGGATTAGGCTGGGTAGTTCAAGCCACCCAAGCTGATTTAGATTGATGCAATAATGTGTCCTAAAAGGCAGCCCAGTGGCAAACCTGGCAATGTGGTCATAGCAAATTGAGAGTTTATTAAGGACAGTCTTGTTTAAATTCAAGAGTAGAGGGGATGCATACAGAAGGGTTGAAAGAAGGTGAGAGCGAGCTATGGCAATTTTAGCTGGAGGGGTTAGGAAGGCTTTTATTCTGTAAAGTGACCCTAGTTTTTTTATTGATGGTTTCGATAGTTTGGTTAACATGTAGGTCAAATTTTAGATTACTTTCTATGATGGCACCTAATAGTTTTGTAGATGGGTCAGGGGAAATTATTGTGCCATCATTTGATTTTATGGTAAAGGTGAAAGCGGTAGACCTACGTGTTGGTGAAAATAACAGCATTTTAGTTTTTTGGGGATTTAGGATCAGACGATGTTCAGAAAGCCAGTTTTCTATTGTATTAAAGGTGGTCTGGGTAGCTGACCATAACTCTACTGGAGATGTGGCTGAGCAAATCAGAGTAGAGTCATCAGAATATTGGATACAGCTGACTTTTGGGATGACAGTATAAAGGTCGTTAATGAAGATGGAGAACAGCAAGGGTCCTAGTATAGAGCCTTGTGGTACTCCAAGGGTGTTAGGTAGAAGGTTAGAGAGTTTGTTCTTCCAGAGGACAGCCTGCTGTCGACCATTCAGGTAGGATTGAAACCACTGGAGGGCTCCAGTATCTAGAGAGAATGTTTGCAGGGTGTGGATTAAAAGTTGGTGATCAACCATATTGAATGCCTTGGAAAGATCCAAAAAGAGGGCTGAGGATATGTAATTATTTTTCAATTACGGTTTATGGTGTTAGTAAAGGCTAGGAGGGCTGAAGTGGTGCTGTGATGAGGATGGAAGCCATGTTGAGTGTCTGCCATAAGGCGATTTTGGATTAGGTGGTGCATGAGTTGTCTATGAATACATTTTTCCATAATCTTTGCAAGTGGAAAGAGTATAGCTATTGGCCTAAAATTGGAGAATTCAGTAGAGCTGCCTCCTTTGTGAAGTGGGATTACATAGGATATTTTCCAGATGGTGGGAATTTTAGCTTCTACTATGGTTTGATTGATTAGTATTGAGACGGGGTAAGCAATAGCATCAGCTGATTTTTGTAGGTACTCAGCAGGGAGTTGATCAGCAGAAAGTGTAGTGGGTTTTAATTTTTTGATCAAGGTACGGATAAGTGAAGTGGCGACTGGTTGGAAGCTGAACGCGAGTAGGTTTCTAGGGGTGCTACTTTCAGGACCAGGGGAGCTAGGAGGTAGTTGGCTAGCTAGGGCTTGAATTGTCTCCATAAAGAATTGGTTAAAACTATCAGAAACATCTCCAGGGGTTTTATCAATAGTAGTAGCAGGGATTGGGGTTGAAGTTTGTCCAGGATGTAGTAGATTATTTAAACCTGCCCAAAACTTCTGAGGGTTATTTTAATTTACTGTCTGTAAATTACAGTAGTATTGTTTTTTGTCTTGTAAAATTGATTTTTTGGTTTCGTTCCTGGATTTCCTGTATTTAATGTGATCTTGAGGGTCTTTAGAAGAACGCCATAATGCCCATGCTTTGTTTCTAATGGTAATTTTGAGTTTAGACTCTATAGAAAGCCATGGTGCAGTTTTTGCCTTGGTTCTCTTTGAACGAACAGGTGCATGCAAATCAAGGATCTCAAGGAATTTGTTGTTAAAGTATGCTACTGCTTCCTCTAAGGGGAGGTGTTTTAGAATAGACCAATTACATGAGTTTAGTTCTTGTTAGAATTTGGCAGGGTCAAAGTTTTTATTGTTTCTAACCTTTCTGAGTAAGGGTTGTTGGGAATTAATGGTTTTGTGCTTAATTACATATGTGGGAAGGTGATTGCTTAGGCCATTAAGGAGGGTACCAGAGGTGTACAGTTGGGGGTGACTGTTTACGAGTATCCACTCAAGTATACTTTCTTTTTGGTTGGGTTTACCTATCTTGGTAGGGGTGGATATGATTTGTGCAAATGCATGCAGGTTAATATGGGTGGTTGGGGATTCTGAGGAACAGGTGCCCCAGTCTATGTTAAAGTCTCCAGGTAGTAGGGTTTCTTGGAGGTAGTGACATGATAGCCAGTGCAGGATATCTTCAAATGTAGATATATTGTTACCTGGGGGAATGTACATACAGATGATATTAATGCATTTATTTTTATTAAGTTGCAATTTGGTGGCAAGAATCTCTGAGTTATTAATCTGAGGAGGTTGTATTACATATATGGTGACATTCAACTCAGATTTATAGAGTACAGCTACCCCACCCCCACCCCTTCCTCAAAGCATGATCCAGCCTGTGTATGTTGTACCCAGGTAAACAGAGAATCTCAGGGGAGTGGACATCCAGAAGTGCATGCAATTCATGTACCTTGTTATTAATGCTTCTAATATTGAAATGACAGACTAGGAGAGAGTTAGTTGGCCTATTAATTGTAGGTTTGTAGCTTAGATTGCAAGTAGAGGGGGTATGTGTATCTGAAGTGAGTGGCCAGGGTTGGGGTGAATATCACCACCAAGTATTAGGTTGAGTCTATACTTGGTGATGAACTTCAGGAATTTGTTTATTAGTTTGTGGTAGTGTTTGGATCTAGAGCTAATGTGCCTGGGGTTGAGATGTTGATAGACTGAACAAGATGTTGGATAGGATCTGGTACTGTAAGTATGGTTGAAGGTGGAAGGATTTACAGCTGGTGTGATAGTATGGCCTTTTGGGACCTGAAATCCTGTGAGAAACTGGTTTTCATACAAGGTAAGGAGGAATGGTGTGAACAAGAGGGGTATTAAAGAGGACTATATCATTATCTGTGATTCAGCTAGTGAGTTAAGGAACTGTTTTACCTGGTGATGCAACACCAGAAGATAGAGTGGTGAGGTAAAGGTACTGGAAGGGGGATGGGAGAATGCCAGATGAAAGCTAATAGGTGCTATTAAAATGCAGGTAGTAGAATGGGGTGGGTGGAATTATCCCAGATGAAAGCAGATAGGATCTAGAAAGTGGGGGAGTGGCTATAGTACTATAAATTTAGAGGTACTGGGGGCAGGAGGGAATTGGGGCAGGGAGGGGAGTGAAGAGAGCCCGAGCATAGCGGCTTAACATAGAGGGCTATTGCAGTTTACAAGGTTTCCTAAGGTGTCCTAAAGCTATAAGGTAAGTATTACAGCTCTTAATGTAAGAGTCAATTTACTTCAGTTACAGGGGAAGGAGGCAACCACTCAAGTAGAAACAAAGAGCCCTATGGCTGACCAATATGGTGACCTGCTTAATTACAAAGCACTGTAAGTGAAAGCTTAACAAATGCTTTTTGTGTGTGCAACCTACTCTGTTTAAATGTTGAGAGAAACTGATTGCAGTCCTGTAGACACCGTTTTGTAGGGAACTGTAGAGTTCAACTAGGAAAAGAGAAAAGCAGAGATTCTAGGGTAAGCATGAAGGCAACAACAGGCAGTTATTACATAATAATGCATTCAGAAAGGTTTGGTGGGGGGTAAAGTAGCATACTTCAGAATGAACTAATATGTATAGCTAAGAAATGTAAGCAAAAGAGCAATGCAGTAAATAAGCACTTGCCAGATTTTAAAGATATACCAGAAAAACTAAATCAATTATTCACAATTGTACAACTGGAAAATTGCCAGTAAAAGCACTTCAGGTATAGCTAGCCCAAGTTATTCAAGTCATAAAAGCACTTCTTCAATGTGTGTGTGCAATTTAAACATTAATAAACACATGCAGCAAGGAGGAGCTCTGATTATACACTTTTTCTAGGTACAGGTTCAGTTTAAACACAAATATTACCACAGAAATTCAGTAAAGTCACTAGCTACTTATAGAGCCTCTGAAAAAAATAGAGCAGTCTGTGCAGAATCAGAATTTAGAAGCAGGTCATTCAGTTATACAAAAAACAGTAAAAGATCCATACAATGAAGAAACTTACACTAAGTCACACCAGGTCAGCCAAGGGGGGAAGAGAGAGGGAAATTCTAAGCACCTAGATTTGAAAATGATGCCTGTACTGAACTGTAGCAGTTTAACCTGTTTGAGGAAAGAGGGGGGTGGGGGAAAAGAGAAGGCAGTGGGAGTGGTTACAGGGAATACCCTGATTGACTCAAGTCACCACACCAGAGATAAGTTGAATGTAAGGGCCTAAAATCTGCACTCAGCACTTGTTATTTGCACTCAGTACTTTAATTTTAATGTTACTTGCACTCAGCACTGTAATTTCACTTATGTTTAGCAGGAAAGACAGACCAACAGTATACAATTTTGAGAATTTTTACAAGGGTTACTTGTTCAAATGTCAGGCTATCACAGTTTACAAGGTTTCCTAAGGTGTCCTGAAGCTATAAGGTAAGTATTACAGCTCTTAATGTAAGAGTCAATTTACTTCAGTTACAGGGGAAGGAGGCAACCACTCAAGTAGAAACAAAGAGCCCTATGGCTGACCAATATGGTGACCTGCTTAATTACAAAGCACTGTAAGTGAAAGCTTAACAAATGCTTTTTGTGTGTGCAACCTACTCTGTTTAAATATTCAGAGAAACTGATTGCAGTCCTGTAGACACAGTTTTGTAGGGAACTGTAGAGTTCAACTAAGAAAAGAGAAAAGCAGAGATTCTAGGGTAAGCATGAAGGCAACAACAGGCAGTTATTATATAATAATGCATTCAGAAAGGTTTGGTGGGGGGGGGGCAAAGTAGCATACTTCAGAATGAACTAAGATTTATAGCTAAGAAACCTAAGCAAGAGAGCAATGCAGTAAATAAACACTTGCCAGATTTTAAAGATATACCAGAAAAACTAAATCAATTATTCACAATTGTACAACTGGAAAATTGCCAGTAAAAGCACTTCAGGTATAGCTAGCCCAAGTTATTCAAGTCATAAAAGCACTTCTTCAATGTGTGTGTGCAATTTAAACATTAAAAAACACATGCAGCAAGGAGGAGCTCTGTATATACACTTTCTCTAGGTACAGGTTCAGTTTAAACACAAATATTACCACAGAAATTCAGTAAAGTCACTAGCTACTTATAGAGCCTCTGAAAAAAATAGAGCAGTCTGTGCAGAATCAGAATTTAACAGCAGGTCATTCATCAAAACAGTAAACGATCCATACAAGGTTTCCTAAGGTGTCCTAAAGCTATAAGGTAAGTATTACAGCTCTTAATGTAAGAGTCAATTTACTTCAGTTACAGGGGAAGGAGGCAACCACTCAAGTAGAAACAAAGAGCCCTATGGCTGACCAATATGGTGACCAGCTTAATTACAAAGCACTGTAAGTGAAAGCTTAACAAATGCTTTTTGTGTGCAACCTACTCTGTTTAAATGTTGAGAGAAACTGATTGCAGTCCTGTAGACACCATTGTGTAGGGAACTGTAGAGTTCAATCTGTTTAAATGTTGAAATAAACTGATTGCAGTCCTGTAGACACCGTTTTGTTTAAATGTTGAGAGAAACTGATTGCAGTCCTGTAGACACCGTTTTGTAGGGAACTGTAGAGTTCAATCTGTTTAAATGTTGAGAGAAACTGATTGCAGTCCTGTAGACACTGTTTTGTAGGGAACTGTAGAGTTCAAACTAAGTCACAGCAGGTCAGCCAAGGGGGGAAGCGATTGTGTCATTGAATATTGTGTTAAAAATAGTACTGCATTTATCTGCCTATTTGTTTGCTGAAAATTGGAGGCTCCTCTCTGTCTCTCCCTGTCTGCAGTTAGTTTATTCATCTCACTACATTGTTATTCAGTGTAGAGGTCTTAGCCTAGAGAGATCATCTGTGCCTTAAAGTCTTAGTACTTCAGTACTCACTGGGTAGCGTACTACAGGTTCCTGGATGATATCTGTATTTTTTGGACAGGACCAGATAGTCTCATTACAGATTTTATGGAATATTTGACTAATACTACAAATTTCCTTACATTTACATACAAAGTCACTGTGGATAGGGTGGAATATTTGGATGTATTGCTTAGCATTGACCATGACCACCAGTTCAAATCAAAAGTATATAGAAAGCCTACGTTTTCCAACAGTTATATACATTATGGTAGTTCACATCCCACACATCAGAAGAAGGGGATCGTCAAGGGCCAATTTGTCAGAATCTCCAGAATGACATCCAATGAACAGGACTTTCTGGATGAGTGTGAGAATTTGAGTACTCTATTCCAAGATAGAGGCTACCCCAGGGACTTTGTATGTAATATTTGTGAACAAGTTAAAAATGAAAGGGAAGACAGGTTTCGACCTATATTGGGTCTAGGGCATGGGGAAAACACTACTATTCAACTAACACCCCATTCAGAATACACCAAGGCATTTATTACTCAATATAGTTCCAATTCTGGTAAAATCAGAGACATCATTAGTAGGGAATGGGAAGCCTTTTCTCAGGTCACTGACCTAACTAGGTTGCACGGTAAGGAAATAAAGTCAGTTTTCCGTAAAGGAAATAACATCAAAAGTATTTTGGAGAAGGGACCTTTTCGACAATTTTCCTTCAGATCACGCAAGGGTACTTTCAAATGCGGGTCTTGCGTACAATGTTCTTACATTGCAAATGTTGAAGAAGTTTTTTTAGCAGCCAAAAACAGAACACTCAAAGCAAAAGCCTATTACAATTGTAATAGCCAAAGAGTGGTGTATTTGGCCATGTGTACCTCATGCCCAGCATACTACGTGGGAAAGACCGAGCGCTCTCTTAAACGTAGAATTTATGAACACACATATGAAATGCAAAAAGGACACCACACAAACGCTTTATTTAAACACATGCAATCATGTTCTAAAGCTAAATTTTTATTTTTTGTGTTGGATAGTGTTCAACAGGATTCTAGGGGCGGGCCGTGGCAGACTATACTTGAGCAGAGGGAGACCACCTGGCAAATAAAACTGGAAGCTAACAAGGAACCTGGGCTTAATGAATATATATCCATCAAACCTATATTAAAGCTCAAAGCTATTAATATATAGGTAGTGGGGGATTTTTATGTTTACAGGTTTTGAAATACCTGCTTAAAAAAATTTCTTAGATATGCATACACATTAAAACATTTTATATGCATTCACACATAGTCCGAGTATTCAACAAATGAATTTTAATATATATAGTTTTTTATTTATATGTGCATTTGATTTTAACAAACATGTGTTTTTGATATGTTTCTTTAAGAGTCTACTGTTTTAACTGGTATTTCTAATTGATACCAATATATAAAGAGTGATTAACTAGTTACGTTGTCTGATGAAGTTACTTTCAGTAATGAAAACGAGTGTCATTGTGAATTACAGCGTTAACAACATTAAACTTGAGTTTTATCTGTACGCCTTTTGGATATTTATTGGCGCCTGTTTTTACCCGGTGTTGGTTTGGTTCCTTAAAGTCTTAGTCCCATAACTCTGAAATTATGTCTGCTGAATAGTTGCATACTGGAGCTATTTGGTTAGCTTTTGCACACCCTACATCAACTTTATTACAAGAAGCGATAGATACAAACTTGCAGTGTTATAAGATAGTACTGAATTTTATTTTTTCTGTTTATTGTTTCCTTGAATATTGTGTTAAAAATAGTACTGCATTTATCTGCCTATTTGTTTGCTCAAAATTGGAAGATCCTGTCTCTCCCTGTCTGAAGTTAGTTTATTCATCTCACTTCATTTTTTTTCAGTGTAGAAGTCTTAGCCTAGAGGGATTCTCTGTGCCTTAAAGTCTTAGTCCCTTATCTCTGAAATTATTTTTTCTGAATAGTTACATACTGAAGCTGTTTGGTTAGCTTTTACACACCCTACATTAACTTTATTACAAGCTGGGATAAGTACAAAATTGCAATGGTAAAAGATAATATTGAATTTTATTTTTTCTGTTTATTGTTTCATTGAATATTGTGTTAAAAATAGTGCTGCTTTTATTGGCCTATTTGTTTATGGAAAATTGGAAGTTCCTCTCTGTCTCTCCCTGTCTGCAGTTAGTTAATTCATCTCACTTCATTTTTATTAGGTGTAGAAGTCTTAGACTAGGAGGATTCTCTGTGTCTTAAAGTCTTAGTCCCTTATGTCTGAAATTATTTTTGCTGAATAGTTGTATACTGGAGCTGTTTGGTTAGCTTTTGCACACCCTACATCAAATTTATTACTTAATGAGATAAATACAAACTTACAGTGTTATAAGATAGTACTGAATTTTATTTTTTCTGTTTATAATTTCATTGAATATTGCATTAAAAATAGTACTACATTTATCTGCCTTTTTGTTTACTGAAAATTGGAAGCTCCTCATTGTCTCTCCCTGTCTGCAGTTAGTTTATTCATCTCACTTCATTGTTACTCGGTGTAGAAGTCTTAGCCTAGAGGGATTCTCTGTGCCTAAAAGTCTTATTTCCTTATCTCTGAAATTATTTCTGCTGAAAAGCTGTATACTTGAGCTGTTTGTTTAGCTTTTGCCACCCTACATCAACTTTCTTACAAGCTAAGTACAAACTTGCAGTGTTATAAGATAGTACTGAATTTTATTTTTTCTGTTTATTGTTTCCTTGAATATTGTGTTAAAAATAGTACTGCATTTATCTGCCTATTTGTTTACTCAAAATTGGAAGATCCTGTCTCTCCCTGTCTGAAGTTAGTTTATTCATCTCACTTCATTTTTTTTCAGTGTAGAAGTCTTAGCCTAGAGGGATTCTCTGTGCCTTAAAGTCTTAGTCCCTTATCTCTGAAATTATTTTTTCTGAATAGTTACATACTGAAGCTGTTTGGTTAGCTTTTACACACCCTACATTAACTTTATTACAAGCTGGGATAAGTACAAAATTGCAATGGTAAAAGATAATATTGAATTTTATTTTTTCTGTTTATTGTTTCATTGAATATTGTGTTAAAAATAGTGCTGCTTTTATTGGCCTATTTGTTTATGGAAAATTGGAAGTTCCTCTCTGTCTCTCCCTGTCTGCAGTTAGTTAATTCATCTCACTTCATTTTTATTTAGTGTAGAAGTCTTAGCCTAGAGGGATTCTCTGTGCCTTAAAGTCTTAGTCCCTTATCTCTGAAATTATTTCTGCTGAATAGTTGTATACTGGAGCTGTTTGGTTAGCTTTTGCACACCCTACATCAAATTTATTACTTAATGAGATAAATACAAACTTACAGTGTTATAAGATAGTACTGAATTTTATTTTTTCTGTTTATAATTTCATTGAATATTGCATTAAAAATAGTACTACATTTATCTGCCTTTTTGTTTACTGAAAATTGGAAGCTCCTCATTGTCTCTCCCTGTCTGCAGTTAGTTTATTCATCTCACTTCATTGTTACTCGGTGTAGAAGTCTTAGCCTAGAGGGATTCTCTGTGCCTAAAAGTCTTATTTCCTTATCTCTGAAATTATTTCTGCTGAAAAGCTGTATACTTGAGCTGTTTGTTTAGCTTTTGCCACCCTACATCAACTTTCTTACAAGCTAAGTACAAACTAGCAGTTTTATAAGATAGTACTAAATTTTATTTTTTCTGTTTATTGTTTCATTGAATATTGTGTTAAAGATAGTACTGCATTTATTTGCCTATTTGTTTATTGAAAATTTGAACCACCTCGCTGTCTTTCCCTGTCTGCAGTTAGTTTATTCATCTCACTTCATTGTTATTCATTGTAGAAGTCTTAGCCTAGAGGGATTCTCTGTGCCTTAAAGTCTTAGACCCTTATCTCTGAAATTATTTCTGCTGAATAGTTGCGTACTGGAGCTGTTTGGTTAGCTTTTGCACACCCTAGATCAAGTTTATTACTTGCTGAGATTAGTACAAACTTGCAGTGTTATAAGATAATACTGAATTTTATTTTTTCTGTTTATTGTTTCATTGAATATTGTGTTAAAAATAGTACTGCTTTTATCTGCCTATTTGATTACTGAAAATTGGAAGCTCCTCTCTGTCTTTCCCTGTCTGCAGTTAGTTTATTCATCTCACTTCCTTGTTATTTGGTGTAGAATTCTTAGCCTAGAGGGATTCTCTTTGCCTTAAAGTCTTAGTCCCTTATCTCTGAAATTATTTAGTTTCATAGGTTCATAGGTTGGTACTAGGCTATTGGCCCAAGGGCCTATGCAAGCCTAGCCATAACAATTCCCTGGATATTTCTTCTTGCAATATTTAGTTCTCTGGATCCCTGTCTAGCAGGGCAACTGACATGATCCCCGGGGTGAATTTCCTGTCTCCCATCCAGTCATCAAGGTTCCTTTTGAAGAGGGCCAATGAGGCGGTCTGCTTGACATGTATGGGCAGTCTATTCCAGAGTATGTGGAGTCTCTGGGTCAGGAACCTATCCCTCCAGCATGTTTTGTACATTGTGATGACAAGGATTAGATCCCTGGAGTGTGTGGCTCTGAGGGATTGGGATTTCTTTATGTGGAGCATGTCCAACAGCTCAGGGTTTAACATGGCCTTGAATGTTAAGCAGAGATCACCTCTGAGTAGATGATATTTACAGAGGATAGCTTTATTTTTTTTAGATGGTCATCATATGGCATCTGCTTTAGGCCTGTGATTCTTTTAATGAGGTATTTCTGTGACCTTTCCAGCTTTGGCAGATGTCTTGTGAGATACATACCAAATGGGGCATTATACTCTATAATGGGTCTAGTGAGGGATGAGTACAGTGGGACAGTAACCTCCTTTTTTCTGGATGAAAAGCCCTTAGTGATGAGGTGGGCCACATAGAAGGATTTCCTGACTGTTGTGGCGATGTGGTTATCGAAAGTGAGACCACTGTCCACCTGTGTCCCTAAGTCTCTCATCACACTTTTGATGTTTAGTGTCCTGCCACCTATGTGGTAATTCATGGGTACATGTTTTTTTTCCATAGGGGATAACTATACATTTCTTTGCATTAAGCTTGAACCCATGGCTCTGGCACCAGGCATCTGTTTCTGTAAGGGTCTTTTGTAGAATATCCACATAATTTGGGGATTCAATAATGGTTCCCAGTTTGCAGTCATCTGCAAACATTGTTAGCCAGAGTCCCTTAGTGTTGGCTTGTACTTCAGAGAAGTAGATGCCAAACAAGAGTGGTCCCAGGACTGAACCCTGAGGTACTCCACTTGTCACTTGTCTGGAGATGGATTTGGAGTCGGTTACTTTTACATTCTGGGTTCTGTCAGTAAGCCAGTTGGCAACCCATCGATTGACGTAGGGATTTATGCCCAGCTTAGTAAGTTTATCTATGATTCCAGAGTGGGGATGGTGTCAAAGGCCTTGGCAAGGTCCAGATAGGCTGTGTGGACCACCTTACCTATGCCCACAGCTCTGGAGACTGATTTGAAGAAGTCAATCAGATTCAGGAGACAAGATCTGCCCTTCACAAACCCAAACTGGGGGGGTCCAGTGTTTGAAAGTTGCCAATGTCTTTGTTTATAAGTTCCATGATAATGCGTTCCATGCCCTTACAGATCAGGCTTGTCAGACTGATGGGATGGTAGTTCTCGGGATCCAAGGTGGATCGTCCCTTGTAGAGTGGGATAACTGTAGCTGTGCGCCACTCAGTGGGCACAAAGCCTGAGATGAGGCTATGATTAAACATGACACTTAGGTGAGGTGCCAGTTCATTTTGTAGTTCATGTAGTACACAGCCTGAGATGTCATCTGGTCCCATGGATGCTGTATTCTTAACTTTGGAGAGTGCAGTTTCTACATGTGCGGCCGTGATTATCGGAATTTGGCAATCTTTTGGTATTGAGATGGGCCCTTTAGGGGGTGAGATGGGGGTAAAGTTGGCACTAAATCGATCTGCCAGGATATTGGCAATATCCTTGGGATCAGTATATTTAATGCCATTCTGTTGTAGCTCAGAGCAGATCTGAGCATTGCCATTTAAATTCTGAACATAATTATAGAATGCCTTGAGGTTCTCTTTGGAATCTTTGGCAATTTTATTTGTATAACTAGCTTTTGAGGATTTTATGAGGGATCTCAACTTCTTACTGAGGCTGGTGAGGGAGTTTTTTGCATCATGGGATTTTCCTCTTTTCTGCAACAGTTTTCTGCTGAATAGTTGCATACTGGAGTTGTTTGGTTAGCTTTTGCACACCCTGCATCAACTCTATTACAAACTGAGGTAAGTACAAACTTGAAGTGTTATAAGACAGTACTGAATTTTATTTTTTCTGTTTATTTATTTTATTTATTTATTTATTTTACATTTGTTGACTGGGATAGTCCGACTGGATGCATGTCCATTTTCAGCAGAGGCCCGGGGAGAAAAGCTCCAAGGGTAAGAGGATACAGCATTACATAATACCAGCATTACATATTATAAACAGACTATTTACAGAGATTACATAAGTAAGTAAGTTAAACAAGTTCCACAGGTTACAGTTAATCCTGAGCACAAGTCAGGATTAAATTAAATTACACAGTAAACTGGTTAACAGATTTTTACACATTCTAGAGAGAGTTAGCCAGACTTGATACATTGACATAGCCAGTTAAGTGACAAATGTTGTTTGAGTCTAGTTTTAAATTGACCTAAGGTGGAAAGTAAGGTAATATCAGCTGGAAGAGTTCCAGGATCTACTTACAGAGTTTGCAAAGAGAGAATCACCGGCTGTGTTATTAATTTTGCTAGTCTGAATTAGTAGTTTGTTAGAGGATCGAAGTGGTCTAGGATTGTTATAGGGAGTGATAATATTTTTAAGGGCAGGAGTATTGTCCGGATTATAGAGGATTTTAGAGGCCATAATCAGTTGGTTATACTGGATTAGGCTGGGTAGTTCAAGCCACCCAAGCTGATTTAGATTGATGCAATAATGTGTCCTAAAAGGCAGCCCAGTGGCAAACCTGGCAATGTGGTTGTAGCAAATTGAGAGTTTATTAAGGACAGTCTTGTTTAAATTCGAGAGTAGAGGGGATGCATACAGAAGGGTTGAAAGAATGTGAGAGCGAGCTATGGCAATTTTAGCTGGAGGGGTTAGGAAGGCTTTTATTCTGTAAAGTGACCCTAGTTTTTTTATTGATGGTTTTGATAGTTTGGTTAACATATAGGTCAAATTTTAGATTACTTTCTATGATGGCACCTAATAGTTTTGTAGATGGGTCAGGGGAGATTATTGTGCCATCATTTGATTTTATGGTAAAGGTGAAAGCGGTAGACCTATGTGTTGGTGAAAATAACAGCATTTTAGTTTTTTGGGGATTTAGGATCAGACGATGTTCAGAAAGCCAGTTTTCTATTGTATTAAAGGTGGTCTGGGTAGCTGACCATAACTCTACTGGAGATGTGGCTGAGCAAATCAGAGTAGAGACATCAGAATATTGGATACAGCTGACTTTTGGGATGACAGTATAAAGGTCGTTAATGAAGATGGAGAACAGCAAGGGCCCTAGTATAGAGCCTTGTGGTACTCCAAGGGTGTTAGGTAGAAGGTTAGAGAGTTTGTTCTTCCAGAGGACAGCCTGCTGTCGACCATTCAGGTAGGATTGAAACCACTGGAGGGCTCCAGTATCTAGACAGAATGTTTGCAGGGTGTGGATTAAAAGTTGGTGATCAACCATATTGAATGCCTTGGAAAGATCCAAAAAGAGGGCTGAGGATATGTAATTATTTTTCAATTACGGTTTATGGTGTTAGTAAAGGCTAGGAGGGCTGAAGTGGTGCTGTGATGAGGATGGAAGCCATGTTGAGTGTCTGCCATAAGGCGATTTTGGATTAGGTGGTGCATGAGTTGTCTATGAATACATTTTTCCATAATCTTTGCAAGTGGAGAGAGTATAGCTATTGGCCTAAAATTGGAGAATTCAGTAGAGCTGCCTCCTTTGTGAAGTGGGATTACATAGGATATTTTCCAGATGGTGGGAATTTTAGCTTCTACTATGGTTTGATTGATTAGTATTGAGACGGGGTAAGCAATAGCATCAGCTGATTTTTGTAGGTACGCGGCAGGAGTTGATCAGCAGAAAGTGTAGTGGGTTTTAATTTTTTGATCAAGGTACGGATAAGTGAAGTGGCGACTGGTTGGAAGCTGAACGCGAGTAGGTTTCTAGGGGTGCTACTTTCAGGACCAGGGGAGCTAGGAGGTAGTTGGCTAGCTAGGGCTTGAATTGTCTCCATAAAGAATTGGTTAAAACTATCAGAAACATCTCCAGGGGTTTTATCAATAGTAGTAGCAGGGATTGGGGTTGAAGTTTGTCCAGGATGTAGTAGATTATTTAAACCTGCCCAAAACTTCTGAGGGTTATTTTGATTTACTGTGTGTAACTTACAGTAGTATTGTTTTTTGTCTTGTAAAATTTATTTTTTGGTTTCGTTCCTGGATTTCCTATATTTAATGTGATCTTGAGGGTCTTTAGAAGAACGCCATAACGCCCATGCTTTGTTTCTAAGGGTAATTTTGATTTTAGACTCTATAGAAAGCCATGGTGCAGTTTTTGCCTTGGTTCTCTTTGAACGAACAGGTGCATGCAAATCAAGGATCTCAAGGAATGTGTTGTTAAAGTATGCTACTGCTTCCTCTAAGGGGAGGTGTTTTAGAATAGACCAATTACATGAGTTTAGTTCTTGCTGGAATTTGGCAGGGTCAAAGTTTTTATTGTTTCTAACCTTTCTAAGGGTTGTTGGGAATTAATGGTTTTGTGCTTAATTACATATGTGAGAAGGTGATTGCTTAGGCCATTAAGGAGGGTACCAGAGGTGTACAGTTGGGGGTGACTGTTTACGAGTACCCAGTCAAGTATACTTTCTTTTTGGTTGGGTTTACCTATCCTGGTAGGGGTGGATATGATTTGTGCAAATGCATGCAGGTTAATATGGGTGGTTGGGGATTCTGAGGAACAGGTGCCCCAGTCTATGTTAAAGTCCCAGGTAGTAGGGTTTCTTGGAGGTAGTGACATGATAGCCAGTGCAGGATATCTTCAAATGTAGATATATTGTTACCTGGGGGAATGTACATACAGATGATATTAATGCATTTATTTTTATTAAGTTGCAATTTGGTGGCAAGAATCTCTGAGTTATTAATCTGAGGAGGTTATATTACATCTATGGTGACATTCAACTCAGATTTATAGAGTACAGCTACCCCACCCCCCTTCCTCAAAGCACGATCCAGCCTGTGTATGTTGTACCCAGGTAAACAGAGAATCTCAGGGGAGTGGACATCCAGAAGTGCATGCAATTCATGTACCTTGTTATTAATGCTTCTAATATTGAGATGACAGACTAGGAGAGAGTTAGTTGGCCTATTAATTGTAGGTTTGTGGCTTAGATTGCAAGTAGAGGGGGTATGTGTATCTGAAGTGAGTGGGCCAGGGTTGGGGTGAATATCACCACCAAGTATTAGGTTGAGTCTATACTTGGTGATGAACTTCAGGAATTTGTTTATTAGTTTGTGGTAGTGTTTGGATCTAGAGCTAATGTGCCTGGGGTTGAGATGTTGATAGACTGAACAAGATGTTGGATAGGATCTGGTACTGTAAGTATGGTTGAAGGTGGAAGGATTTACAGCTGGGGTGATAGTATGGCCTTTTGGGACCTGAAATCCTGTGAGAAACTGGTTTTCATACAAGGTAAGGAGGTATGGTGTGAACAAGAGGGGTAGTAAAGAGGACTATATCATTATCTGTGATTCAGCTAGTGAGTTAAGGAACTGTTTTACCTGGTGATGCAACACCAGAAGATAGAGTGGTGAGGTAAAGGTACTGGAAGGGGATGGGAGAATGCCAGATGAAAGCTAATAGGTGCTATTAAAATGCAGGTAGTAGAATGGGGGTGGGTGGAATTATCCCAGATGAAAGCAGATAGGATCTAGAAAGTGGGGGAGTGGCTATAGTACTATAAATTTAGAGGTACTGGGGGCAGGAGGGAATTGGGGGCAGGGAGGGGAGCAAAGAGAGCCCGAGCATAGCGAGGGTGAACATAGTGGGGCTATTGCAGTTTACAAGGTTTCCTAAAGTGTCCTAAAGCTATAAGGTAAGTATTACAGCTCTTAATGTAAGAGTCAATTTACTTCAATTACAGGGGAAGGAGGCAACCACTCAAGTAGAAACAAAGAGCCCTATGGCTGACCAATATGGTGACCTGCTTAGTTACAAAGCACTGTAAGTGAAAGCTTAACAAATGCTTTTTGTGTGTGCAACCTACTCTGTTTAAATGTTGAGAGAAACTGATTGCAGTCTTGTAGACACCGTTTTGTAGGGAGCTGTAGAGTTCAACTAGGAAAAGAGAAAAGCAGAGATTCTAGGGTAAGCATGAAGGCAACAACAGGCAGTTTTTATATAATAATGCATTCAGAAAGGTTTTTTGGGGGGGGTAAAGTAGCATACTTCAGAATGAACTAATATTTATAGCTAAGAAATGTAAGCAAGAGAGCAATGCAATAAATAAACACTTGCCAGATTTTAAAGATATATCAGAAAAACTAAATCAATTATTCACAATTGTACAACTGGAAAATTGCCAGTAAAAGCACTTCAGGTATAGCTAGCCCAAGTTATTCAAGTCATACAAGCACTTCTTCAATGTGCGTGTGCAATTTAAACATTAATAAACACATGTAGAAAGGAGGAGCTCTGATTATACACTTTTTCTAGGTACAGGTTCAGTTTAAACACAAATATTACCACAGAAATTCAGTAAAGTCACTAGCTACTTATAGAGCCTCTGAAAAAAATAGAGCAGTCTGTGCAGAATCAGAATTCAGAAGCAGGTCATTCAGTTACACAAAAAACAGTAAAAGATCCGTACAATGAAGAAACTTACACTAAGTCACACCAGGTCAGCCAAGGGGGGAAGAGAGAGGGAAATTCTAAGCACCTAGATTTGAAAATGATGCCTGTACTGAACTGTAGCAGTTTAACCTGTTTGAGGAAAGAGGGGGATAGGGGAAAAGAGAAGGCAGTGGGAGTGGTTACAGGGAATACCCTGATTGACTCAAGACACCACACCAGAGATAAGTTGAATGTAAGGGCCTAAAATCTGCACTCAGCACTGTGTTATTTGCACTCAGTACTTTAATTTTAATGTTACTTGCACTCAGCACTGTAATTTCACTTATGTTTAGCAGGAAAGACAGACCAACAGTATACAATTTTGAGAATTTTTACAAGGGTTACTTGTTCAAATGTCAGGCTATCACAGTTTACAAGGTTTCCTAAGGTGTCCTAAAGCTATAAGGTAAGTATTACAGCTCTTAATGTAAGAGTCAATTTACTTCAGTTACAGGGGAAGGAGGCAACCACTCAAGTAGAAACAAAAAGCCCTATGGCTGACCAATATGGTGACCTGCTTAATTACAAAGCACTGTAAGTGAAAGCTTAACAAATGCTTTTTGTGTGTGCAACCTACTCTGTTTAAATATTCAGAGAAACTGATTGCAGTCCTGTAGACACCGTTTTGTAGGGAACTGTAGAGTTCAACTAAGAAAAGAGAAAAGCAGAGAATCTAGGGTAAGCATGAAGGCAACAACAGGCAGTTATTATATAATAATGCATTCAGAAAGGTTTGGTGGGGGGGGGGCAAAGTAGCATACTTCAGAATGAACTAAGATTTATAGCTAAGAAACCTAAGCAAGAGAGGATTGCAGTAAATAAACACTTGCCAGATTTTAAAGATATACCAGAAAAACTAAATCAATTATTCACAATTGTACAACTGGAAAATTGCCAGTAAAAGCACTTCAGGTATAGCTAGCCCAAGTTATTCAAGTCATAAAAGCACTTCTTCAATGTGTGTGTGCAATTTAAACATTAAAAAACACATGCAGCAAGGAGGAGCTCTGAATATACACTTTCTCTAGGTACAGGTTCAGTTTAAACACAAATATTACCACAGAAATTCAGAAAAGTCAATAGCTACTTATAGAGCCTCTGGAAAAAATAGAGCAGTCTGTGCAGAATCAGAATTTAACAGCAGGTCATTCATCAAAACAGTAAACGATCCATACAAGGTTTCCTAAGGTGTCCTAAAGCTATAAGGTAAGTATTACAGCTCTTAATGTAAGAGTCAATTTACTTCAGTTACAGGGGAAGGAGGCAACCACTCAAGTAGAAACAAAGAGCCCTATGGCTGACCAATATGGTGACCAGCTTAATTACAAAGCACTGTAAGTGAAAGCTTAACAAATGCATTTTGTGTGCAACCTACTCTGTTTAAATGTTGAGAGAAACTGATTGCAGTCCTGTAGACACCATTTTGTAAGGAACTGTAGAGTTCAATCTGTTTAAATGTTGAAAGAAACTGATTGCAGTCCTGTAGACACCGCTTTGTAGGGAACTGTAGAGTTCAATCTGTTTAAATGTTGAGAGAAACTGATTGCAGTCCTGTAGACACGGCTTTATAGGAACTGTAGAGTTCAATCTGTTTAAATGTTGAGAGAAACTGATTGCAGTCCTGTAGACACCGTTTTGTAGGGAACTGTAGAGTTCAAACTAAGTCACAGCAGGTCAGCCAAGGGGGGAAGAGATTGTGTCATTGAATATTGTGTTAAAAATAGTACTGCATTTATCTGCCTATTTGTTTGCTGAAAATTGGAGGCTCCTCTCTGTCTCTCCCTGTCTGCAGTTAGTTTATTCATCTCACTACATTGTTATTCAGTGTAGAGGTCTTAGCCTAGAGAGATCATCTGTGCCTTAAAGTCTTAGTCCCATAACTCTGAAATTATTTCTGCTGAACAGTTGCATACTGGAGCTATTTGGTTAGCTTTTGTACACCCTACATCAACTTTATTACAAGCTGCGATAGCTACAAACATGCAGTGTTATAAGATAGTACTGAATTTTATTTTTTCTGTTTATTGTTTCCTTGAATATTGTGTTAAAAATAGTACTGCATTTATCTGCCTATTTGTTTACTCAAAATTGGAAGATCCTGTCTCTCCCTGTCTGAAGTTAGTTTATTCATCTCACTTCATTTTTTTTCAGTGTAGAAGTCTTAGCCTAGAGGGATTCTCTGTGCCTTAAAGTCTTTGTCCCTTATCTCTGAAATTATTTCTTCTGAATAGTTACATACTGGAGCTGTTTGGTTAGCTTTTACACACCCTACATTAACTTTATTACAAGCTGGGATAAGTACAAAATTGCAATGGTAAAAGATAATATTGAATTTTATTTTTTCTGTTTATTGTTTCATTGAATATTGTGTTAAAAATAGTGCTGCTTTTATTGGCCTATTTGTTTATGGAAAATTGGAAGTTCCTCTCTGTCTCTCCCAGTCTGCAGTTAGTAGTCATCTCACTTTACTGTTATTTAGTGTAGAAGTCTTAGCCTAGGGGGATTCCCTGTGCCTTAAAGTCTTAGTCCCTTATCTCTGAAATTATTTCTGCTGAATAGTTGCATACTTGAGCTGTTTAGTTAGATTTTGCATACCCTACATCAACTTTATTAAAAGCTGATAAGTACAAACTTGCAGTGTTATAAGATAATATTGAATTTCATTTTTTTCTGTTTATTGTTTCATTGCATATTGTGTTAAAAATAGTACTGCATTTATCTGCCTGTTTACTGAAAATTGGAAGCTCCTCTCTGTCTCTCCCTGTCTGCTCTTAGTTTATTCATCTCACTTCATTGTTTTTGGTGTAGAAGTCTTAGCCTACAGTGATTCTTTGTGCCTTAAAGTCTTAGTCCCTTATCTCTGAAGTCATTTCTGCTGAATCGTTGCATAATGGAGCTGTATGGTTAGGTTTTACACACCCTACATCAACTTTGTTACAAGCTAAGTACAAACTTGCAGTGTTATAAAATAGTACTGAATTTTATTTTTTCTGTTTATTGTTTCATTGAATATTATGTTAAAATAGTACAGAATGTATCTGCCTATTTGTTTACTGAAAATTGGAAGCTCCTCTCTGTCTTTCCCTATCTGCAGTTAGTTTATTCTTCTCACTTCATTGTTATTCAGTGTAGAAGTCTGAGCCTAGAGGGATTCTCTGTACCTTAGAGTCTTAGTCCCTTATCTCTGAAATTAATTCTGCTGAATAGTTGCCTGTTGGAGCTTTTTGGTTAGCTTTTGCATACCCTACATCAACTTTATTACAAGCTGAGATAAGTACATACTTGCAGTGTTGTAAGATAGCACTGAATTTTATTTGTTATGTTAATTTTTTTCATTGAATATTGTGTTAAAAATAGTACTGCATTTATCTGCCTATTTGTTTACAGAAAATTGGAAGTTCCTATCTGTCTCTCCCTGTCTGCAGCTAGTTTATTCACCTCACTTCATTGTTATTCGGTGTAGAAGTCTGAACTTAAAGGGATACTGTGTGCCTTAAAGTCTCAGTCCCTTATCTCTGAAATTATTTCTGCTGAATAGTTACATACTGGAGCTGTTTGGTTAGCTGTTGCACACCCTACATCAACTTTATTACAAGCTAATTTAAGTACAAGCTTGCAGTGTTATAAGATAGTACTGAATTTTATTTTTTCTGTTTATTGTTTCATTCACTATTTTGTTAAAATTAGTACTGGATTTATCTGCCTATTTTTTTACTGAAAATTGGAAGATCATTTCTATCTCTCCCTGTCTGCAGTGAGTTTATTCATCTCACTTCATTGTTATTCAGTGTAGATGTCTTAACTTAGAGGAATTCTCTGGTTTTTTGAAGTCTAAGTCTCTTATCTCTGAAATTATTTCTGCTGAATAGTTGCATACTGGAGCTGTTTGATTAGCTTTTGCACACTCTACATAAACAAGCTGAGATAAGTGCAAACTTGAAGTGTTATAATTATTATTTATTCACCTCACTTCACTGTTACTCAGTGTAAACGTTTGCACCTAGAGGATTCTTTGTGCCTTAAAGTCTTAGTCCCTTCTCTCTGAAATTATTTCTGCTGAATAGTTGCATACTGGAGCTGTTTGGTTAGCTTTTGCACACCCTACATCCAGTTCCTTATAAGCTGAGATAAGTATAAACTTGCAATGTTATAAGATAGTGCTGAATTTTATTTTTTCTGTTTATTGTTTCATTGAATATTGTGTTAAAATTTGTACTGCATTTGTCTGCCTATTTGTTTACTGAAAATGGGAAGATCCTCCTTGCCTCGCCCTCTCTACAGTTAGTTTATTCATCTCACTTCATTCTTATTCAATGTAGAAGTGTTAGCCTAGAGGGATTCTCTGTGCATTAAAGTCTTAGTCCCTTATCTCTGAAATTATTTCTGCTGAATAGTTGCCTACTAGAGCTGTTTGATTAGCTTTTTTACACCCTACAACAACTTTATTGCAAGCTGAGATAAGTACAAACTTGCAGTGGTATAAGATAATACTGAATTTTATTTTTTCTGTTTATAGTTTCATTGAATATTGTGTTAAAATAGTACTGCATTTATCTGCCTATTTGTTTTGTGAAAATTGGAAGATCCTCTCTGTCTCTCCCTGTCTGCAGTTAGTTTATTCATCTCACTCCATTGTTATTCAGTGTAAAAGTCTTAGCCTAGAGGGATTCTCTGTGGCTTGAAGTCTTAGTCCCTTATCTCTAAAATTAGTTCTGCTGAATAATTGCATACTGGAGATGTTTGGTTAGCTTTTACACCAATCAACTTTACTACAAGCTGAAATTAGTACAAACTTGCAATGTTACAAGAGAGTACTGAATTTTATTTTTTTCTGTTTATTGTTTCATTGAATATTGTGTTAAAAGTAGAACTGCAATTATATGCCTATTTGTTTACTGAAAACTGGAAGCTCCTCTCTGTCTCTCCCTGTCTACAGTTCGTTTGTTCATCTCACTTCATTGTTATTTGGTGTAGAAGTCTTAGCCTAGAGGGATTCTCTGTGCCTTAAAGTCTTAGTCTCTTATCTCTGAAATTATTTCTTCTGAATAGTTGCATACTGGAGCTGTTTGGTTAGGTTTTGCACACCATGCATCATCTTTATTACAAACTGAGGTAAGTACAAACTTGCAGTGTTATAAGATAGTACTGAATTTTATTTTTTCTCTTTATTGTATCAGTGAATTTTGTGTTAAAAATAGTACTGCATTTATCTCCCCATTTTTTTACTAAAAATTGGAAGGTCATCTCTATCTGTCCATGTCTGCAGTGAGTTTATTCATCTCACTTCATTGTTATTTGGTGTAGATGTCTTAGCCTAGAGGGATTCTCTGTGTTTTAAAGTCTAAGTCTCTTATCTCTGAAATTATTTCTGCTGAATAGTTGCATACTGGAGCTGTTTGGTTAGCTTTCACTCTCCCTACATCAAGTTTATTACAAGCTGATTTAAGTACAAACTTGCAGTGTTATAAGATAGTACTGAATTACATTTTTTCAGTTTATTATTTCATTGAATATTCTATAAAATTAGTACTGCATTTATCTGCCTACTTGTTTACAGAAAATTGAAAGTTCCTCTCTGTCTCTCACTGTCTGCAGTTAGTTTATTCATCTCACTTCATTTTTATTCAGTGCAGAAGTCTTAGCCAAGAGGGATTCTCTCTGCCTTAAAGTCTTAGTCCCTTATCTCTGAAATTATTTCTGCTGAATAATTGCATACTGGTGCTGTTTGGTTAGCTTTTGCACACCTTACATCAACTTTATTACAAGCTGATTTAAGTACAAACTTGCAGTGTTATACGATAGTACTGAATTTTATTTGTTGTGTTTATTGTTTCATTGAATATTACATTAAAAATAGCACTGAGTTTATCTGCCTATTTGTTTACTGAAAATTGGAAGCTTCTCTCTGTCTCTCCCTATCTGCAGTTAGTTTATTCATCTCACTTCATTGTTATTCGGTGTAAACGTCTTGGCCTAGAGGGATTCTCTGTGCCTTAAAGTCTTAGTTCCTTATCTCTGAAATTATTTCTGCTGAATAGTTGCATCCTGGAGCTATTTGTTTAGCTTTTTCACACCCTACATCAACTTTATTGCAAGCTGAGATAAGTGCAAACGTGCAGTGTTATTTTTTCTGTTTATTGTTTCATTGGATATTGTTTTAAAAATAGTACTGCATTTATCTGCCTATTTGTTTACTGAAAATTGGAATCTCCTTTCTGTCTCTCCCTGACTGCAGTTAGTTTATTCATCTCACTTCATTGGTATTCGGTGTAGAAGTCTAAGCCTAGAGGGATTTTCTGTGCCTTAAAGTCTTAGTCCCGTCTCTCTGAAATTATTGCTGCTGAATAGTTGAATACTGGAGCTGTTTGGCTAGCTTTTCACACCTGACATCAACTTTATTACAAGCTGAGATAAGTACAAACATTTCAGTGTTTTAAGATAGTAAAGATTTTTTTCTGTTTATTGTTTCAGTGAATATTGTGTTAAAAATAGAACTGCATTTATCTGCCTATTTGTTTACTGAAAATTGGAAGCCCCTCTTTGTCTTTCCTTTTCTGCAGTTAGTTTATTTATCTCACTTTATTGGTAATCAGTGTAGAAGTCTTAGCCTAGAGGGATTCTCTGTGCCTTAAATTTTTAGTCCCTTATATCTGAAATTATTTCTGCTCAGTAGTTGCATACTGGAGCTGTTTTGTTAGCTTTTATACACCCTTCATCAACTTTATTACAAGCTGACATAAGTAGAAACTTGCAGTGTTATAAGATGGTACTGAATTTTATTTTTTCTAGTTATTGTTTCATTGAATATTGTGTTAAAAACAGTACTGCATTTTTCTGCCTTTTTGTTTACTGAAACTTGGAAGATCCTCTCTGTGTCTCCCTTTCTGCAGTTAGTGCATTCATTTCACTTCATTGATATTCAGTGTAGATGTCTTAGCCTATAGGGATTTTCTGTGCCTTAAAGTGTTAATCACTTATCTCTGAAATTATTTCTTCTGAATGGTTGCATACTGGAGCTGTTTGGTTAGCTTCTGCGCACCCTTCATCAATTTTATTACAAGGTAAAATAAGTTCAAACTTGCAGTGTTATAAGATAAGTACTGAATTTTATTTTTTTCTGTTTTTTGTTTCATTAGATACTGTGTTAAAAATAGTATTGCATTTATCTGCCTATTTCTTTACTGAAAATTGGAAGCTCCTCTCAGTCTCTCCTTGTCTGCAGTTAGTTTATTCATCTCACTTCATTGTTATTCAGTGTAGAAGTCTTAGCCTAGAGGGATTCTTTGTGGCTTAAAGACTTCGTCCCTTCTCTCTGAAATCATTTCTAATGAATAGTTGCATACTGGAGCTGTTTGGTTAGCTTTTGCACACCCTACATCCAGTTCCTTACAAGCTGAGATAAGTATAAAATTGCAATGTTATAAGATTGTAGTGAATTTTATTTTTTCTGTTTATTGTTTCATTGAATATTGTGCTAAAATTGTACTGCATTTGTCTCCCTATTTGTTTACTGACTATGGGAAGATCCTCCTTGCCTCTCCCTGTCCACAGTTAGTTTATTCATCTCACTTCATTCTTATTCGGTGTAGAAGTCTTAGCCTAGAGGGATTCTCTGTGCCTTAAAGTCTTAGTCCCTTATCTCTGAAATTATTTCTGCTAAATAGATGCCTACTAGAGCTGTTTGATTAGCTTTTTTACACCCTGTATCAACTTTATTGCAAGCTGAGATAAGTACAAACTCGCAGTGGTATAAGATAATACTGAATTTTATTTTTTCTGTTTATTGTTTCATTGAATATTGTGTTAAAATAGTACTGCATTTATCTGCCTATTTGTTTACTGAAAATTGGAAGCGCCTCTCTGTCTAAAGAGTACTTCATTTATCTGCCTATTTGTTTTCTGAAAATTGGAAGATCCTCTCTGTCTCTCCCTGTCTGCAGTTAGTTTATTCATCTCACTTCATTGTTATTCGGTGTAGAAGTCTTAGCCCAGAGGGATTCTCTGTGCCTTAAAGTCTTAGTCCCTTATCTCTGAAATTATTTCTGCTGAATAGTTGCATACTGGAGATGTTTCTTTAGCTTTTACACCCTACATCAACTGTATTACAAGCTGAAATAAGTACAAACTTGCAATGTTATAAGATAGTACTGAATTTTATTTTTTCTGTTTATTGTTTCATTGAATATAGAATAGTACTACAATTATCTGCCTATTTGTTTAGTGAAAACTGGAAGCTCCTCTCTGTCTATCCCTGTCTGCAGTTAGTTTGTTCATCTCACTTCATTATTTGGTGTAGACGTGTTAGCCTAGAGGGATTTTCTGTACCTTAAAGTCTTAGTCCCTTATCTCTGAAATTATTTCTGCTGAATAGTTGCATACTGGAGCTGTTTGGTTAGCTTTTGCACACCCTACATCAACTTTATTACAAACTGAGGTAAGTACAAACTTGCAGTGTTATAAGATAGTACTGAAATTTATTTTTCTCTTTATTGTATCAGTAAATATTGTGTTAAAAATAGTACTACATTTATCTCCTATTTTTTTACTAAAAACTGGAAGTTCCTCCCTATCTCTCCCTGTCTGCAGTTAGTTTATTCATCTCACTCTATTTTTATTCGGTGTAGATGTCTTAGCCTAGAGGGATTCTCTGTGTTTTAAAGTCTAAGTCTCTTATCTCTGAAATTATTTCTGCTGGTTAGTTGCATACTGGAGCTGTTTGGTTAGCTTTTACTCTCCCTACATCAACTTTATTATAAGCTGATTTAAGTACAAACTTGCAGTGTTATAAGATAGTACTGAATTACATTTCTTTCAGTTTATTATTTCATTGAATATTCTGTAAAAATTAGTACTGCATTTATCTGCCTACTTGTTTACAGAAAATTGGAAGTTCCTCTCTGTCTCTCCTTGTCTGCAGTTACTTTATTCATCTCACTTCATAGTTATTCGGTGTAGACGTCTTAGCCAAGAGAGGTTCTCTGTGCCTTTAAGTCGTAGTGCCTTATCTTTGAAATTATTTCTGCTGAATAGTTGCATACTGGAGCTGTTTGGTTAGCTTTTGCACACCTTACATCAACTTTATTACAAGCTGATTTAAGTAATAACTTGCAGTTTTATAGGATAGGACTGAATTTTATTTGTTGTGTTTATTGTTTCATTGAATATAGCGATAAAATAGTACTGAGTTTATCTGCCTATTTGTTTACTGGAAATTGGAAGCTCCTCTCTGTCTCTCCCTATCTGCAGTTAGTTTATTCATCTCACTTCATTGTTATTCGGTGTAAACGTCTTCACCTAGAGGGATTCTCTGTGCCTTAAAGTCTTAGTCCCTTATCTCAGAAATTATTTCTGCTGAATAGTTGCATCCTGGAGCTGTTTGGTTAGCTTTTGCACACCCTACATGAACTTTATTGCAAGCTGAGATAAGTGCAAACTTGCAGTGTTATAAGGAAGTACTGACTTTTTCTGTTTATTGTTTCAGTCAATATTGTGTTGAAAATAGAACTGCATTTATCTGCCTATTTGTTTACTGAAAATTGGAAGCTCCTCTTTGTCTTTCCCTTTCTGCAGTTAGTTTATTTATCTCACTTTATTGGTAATCAGGGTAGGAGTCTTAGCCTAGAGGGATTTTCTGTGCCTTAAATTTTTAGTCCCTTATATCTGAAATTATTTCTGCTCAATAGTTGCATACTGGAGCTGTTTCATTAGCTTTTACACACCCTTCATCAACTTTATTACAAGCTGAGATAAGTACAAACTGGTAGTGTTATAATATAATACTGATTTTTTTTCTGTTTATTGTTACATTGAATATTATGTTAAAATAGAACTGCATTTATCTGCCTATTTGTTTACTTAAAACTTTAAGATCTTCTCTGTCTCTCCCTGTCTGCAGCTAGTTTATTAATCTCACTTCATTGTTATATGGTGTAGAATTCTTAGCCTAGAGGGAATCCCTGTGCCTTAAAGTCTTAGTCTCTTATCTCTGAAATTATTTCTGCTGAATAGTTGCATACTGGAGCATTTTGGTTACCTTTTACACACTCTACATCAGCTTTATTACCCTTTTCTCTGAAATTATTTCTGCTGAATAGTTGCATACTGGAGCTGTTTGGACAACTTTTACACACCCTACATCAGCTTTATTACCAGCTGAAATAAGTATAAACTTACAATGTTATAAGATAGTACTGAATTTTATTTTTTCTGTTTATTGTTTCTTTTGAATAATGTGTTAAAAGTAGTACTGCATTTATCTGACTATTTGTTTTCTGAAAATTGGAAGCTCCACTCTGTCTCTCCCTGTCTGCATTTAGTTTATTCATCTCATTTTATTGTTATTCGGTGTAGAAGTCTTGGCATAGAGGGATTCTCTGTGCCTTAAAGTCTTAGTCCCTAATCTCTGAACTTATTTCTGCTGAATAGTTGCATACTGGAGCTGTTTGGTTAGCTTTTGCACACTCTACATAAACTTTATTACAAGCTGAGATAAGTACAAACTTGAAGTATTATAAGATAGTACTGAATTTTATTTTTTTGTTTATTGTTTCTTGGAATATTGTGTTAAAATACTACTGCATTTATCAGCCTATTTGTTTACAGAAACTTGGAAGATCCTCTCTGTCTCTCCCAGTCTGCAGTTAGTTTATTCATCTCACTTCATTGATATTCGGTGTAGAAGTCTTAGCATAGAGGGATTTGCTTTGCCATAAAGTCTTAGTCCCTTATCTCTGAAATTATTTCTGCTGAATATTTTTAACACAATATTCACTGATACAATAGAGAGAAAAATAAAATTCAGTGCTATCTTATAACACTGCAAGTTTGTACTTACCACAGTTTGTAATAAAGTTGATGTAGGGTGAGCAAAAGCTAACCAAACAGCTCCAGTATGCAACTATTCTGCAGAAATAATTTCAGAGATAAGGGGCTAATACTTTAAGGCACAGATAATCCCTCTAGGCTAAGACTTCTACACCGAATAACAGTGAAGTGAGATGAACAAACTAACTGCAGACAGGGAGAGACAGAGAGGAGCTTCCAGTTTTCAGTAAACGAAAAGGCAGATAAATGCAGTACTATTTTTAACACAATATTCAGTGAAACAATAAGCAGAAAAAAAAAATTCAGTACTATCTTATAACACTGAAAGTTTGTACATATTTCAGCTTGTAATAAAGTTGATGTAGGTTGTGCAAAAGCTAACTAAACATCTCCAGTATGCAGCTATTCAGCCGAAATAATTTCAGATATAAGGTACTAAGACTTTAAGGCACAGAGAATCCCTCCAGGCTAAGACTTGTAAACTGAATAACAATGGAGTGAGATTAATAAACTAACTGCAGACAGGGAGAGACAGAGGATCTTCCAATTTTCAGAAAACAAATAGGCAGATAAATACAGTACTCGTTAGACAGAGAGGCGCTTCCAGTTTTCAGTAAACAAACAGGCAGATAAATGCAGTACTATTTTAACACAATATTCAATGAAACAATAAACAGAAAAAATAAAATTCAGTACTATCTTATAACATTGCAAGTTTATACTTATCTCAACTTGTAAGGAACTGGATTTAGGGTGTGCAAAAGCTAGCCAAACAGCTCCAGTATACAACTATTCAGCAGAAATAATTTCAGAGAGAAGGGACTAAGACTTTAAGGCACATAGAATCCCTCTAGGCTAAGACTTCTACACCTGAATAACAATGAAGTGAGATGAATAAACTAACTGCAGACAGGGCATAGACCGAGAGGAGCTTCAATTTTCAGTAAAGAAATAGGCAGATAAATACAGTACTAGATTAGACAGAGAGGCGCCCAGTTTTCAGTAAACAAACAGGCAGATAAATGCAGTACTATTTTAACACAATATTCAATGAAACAATAAACAGAAAAAATAAAATTCAGTACTATCTTATAACATTGCAAGTTTATACTTATCTCAGCTTGTAAGGAACTGGATTTAGGGTGTGCAAAAGCTAGCCAAACAGCTCCAGTATGCACCTATTCAGCAGAAATAATTTCAGAGAGAAGGGACTAAGACTTTAAGGCACATAGAATCCCTCTAGGCTAAGACTTCTACACTGAATAACAATGAAGTGAGATGAATAAACTAATTGCAGACAGGGAGAGACAGAGAGGAGCTTCCAATTTTCAGTAAACTAATAAGCAGATAAATGCAGTACTATTTTTAACACAATATCCAATGAAACAATAAACAGAAAAAATAAAATTCAGTACTATCTTATAACACTGTAAGTTTGAACTTATTTTACCTTGTTTACTGAGTCTTTAACCAATTTGACATCCAAATAGTCAATACATTCCGTATTGAAATTAACTGTGAACTTGAAAAAACTCGTTGTAGAATTAAATAATTCACTATTTGGGATGCTTGATTCTCATTCCTCTAAAAATAATAAAGATGTCATCTAGAAATCTAGTATAATAGATTAAAGAAGGGTTTATTTCTGGTTTATTAAATATAAACATCTTCTCCCAGAATGCCATAAGAGACGTTTGCCAGGCTAGCCCCCACATGGTGAACTGGCTATACTACTTTTGCAAATAGTATTCACCATTAAACATGAGAGGATTTATGAGCACACTTATGCTATAGATAAAAAAATAAAAGCAAAATGCCTTAGCTGGGCACTCGCCTTTAAGTAATGGCCATACATTCCACTTTCAAGCAGACTGATCAGATAGTGCCAGACATCAGAGGAGGACCCTAATAGCTACTGCTTGAGGAACGTGAACTAGAATGGCAACAAGTACTTTGCCTGCAGCTGTTGGTATTCCGTTTCACCTGTTTGTCTTTTGCTGTTCTGCTGTTTTGGTTTGCTGGTTTGTTATGGCATCAGGAATATCTAACAGTCCAATTGGTAGTCCTAACTAATTCAGCATGCTGCAACAAACAGATAATATGGACATATCTACTTTGTTGAGTACTCTTACTCAAAGTATTGATCAGATTGCTACCCGGCTTGATAACGTGGACAAACAGAGTGAAGGGGTAAATTCTAATAATAACTTACTAGGTCCTAACCAACAAGGTCAACGTTTTCTAAACTCTTCTGGTTCTGATTCAATTCAGGACACTAGATTGCAACCTAGTGTGTCTTCAATTCCACCAGCCCAACAAGTTTGTTCGGGTGGTAACTCTATTTCCACACGTTCTGACAACAATGCGGGGCCTAATAACAATACAGGGTTCATTATGCTCCTTCTTTCTCGATTGGGTCAATGACACAGCAAGTCTTTCTTCAGGCTTGACTCTGATGCAGGAGCAACTGGCCACAAATATTCCAACATCACAAGTGAGTACACACAACTAATTACTGAAAACTGAAGCTTTTTGACTTTAAATTACTCAAATTAAAAAAACTTCAACTTAAAGTGGTATATTTCAAACAATGTCTACAAGAACAGATAGTGCCTAAAGGTCTTCGGTACCACCAATTCCGCACTGGGCTGGTGACTGACTCTGCTTTTCATAAAGAGCTTGTAGCCTTATTCGATCAACAAGGCTTTCAATTAATGGAACTTATGATCAAACATTATTCACTACATATTGACAGTATTCTTAAAGATGTATATGAATTAGATAAAGTAATTGATGTAGATATAGATTTTGGTAGATATAACTATGATTACAGTAGAGTTTACTCCAGTATTGAACAACTACTGGACAGGCTCAAGGGGAATAAAATAAAAATCAACCTTGCCCATTTATGGCTTACAACAACGTTCAGCATACCCTAGACCTCAAGTGGCTCAAACTTGGCAAGTCAATAATTTGGCTAATCCTACTTCTATGACCAACACAGCTTAATGAATAATTCTGACCATCTTATAGAAAGTAGTGTGGAAGCCACTATTGATACTGAAGTGACCCGATGTTGTAAGACTTAGTGAAAGAATTTGGTCACACAACAGTCAGAACAATGACCAGTTTAACCACAATAACAAGTCCAAGCAGAATTTTCTAGAAGGACAAGAACCCCAGGACATTGTCAAAAATGACTTTCAGAACAAAAAGGAACAAAGCATGGAACAACCGACATAGAGATAATAGAAGGGGGACCAACAACTGCCACTAAACTTGACATCCTATGAACATAGGTGGCAATTTTAACATCTATAATTTTTCTTCTATATTTCCGTTGAGCCAGACTTGATTGAACTGTTGGCTAGAGGCAATACTTTTGTTCCTAGTAGGAACATGAACATTGCTAAAACTTAATTGATTTGAAGTGTTATGTGAGGAAATTAAATTTAACCTCCTCTTGGGAAATTCACTTAATTCAAATTGTACTTTTAGACCAACAAGTACGCATACAATCCTCCACTTCACCCTCTGCTTAACCTCCTTTTGAAAATGTATGTGAGTTAGATATCAGGCCTACAATACACTCACACACATGCAAGTAACACTATAGTATGTACAGGAAAAATAACACTGACAGTGAACAGATTAACATGATCTTATACAAAACTGGATTTTCCCACAAGGATAATTTAATAGTTGACAGATTAGGCAATTTGCCTATAATAGTCTACAGAAGGGGGTGTAACTTGAAAAAACTCCTTGAAAGTAAAACTACGAGAACCAATGGGAGATCTGTTGGCATGTTCACATGCGGAGCATGTAGAATGTGTAAACACATTAGGACTGGTAGTTCATTCGAGGTGGGCAATAATAGTAAGCACTTTATTAAACATAAATTAAACTGTGATTCCAAGGGAATAATATATATAGCAATGTGTAATTGTTGTCTGGCGTTTTACATAGGTAAAACTGACCGGAAGCTTCGTCATGAAAGGATTTATGAGGCACTGATGCTATAGATAAAAATAAAAGCGAAAATGCCTTAGCTAGGCACTCGTCTTTAAGTAATGGCCATATATTCCAATTTCAAGCTATTGATCAGATAATGCCAGAGATCAGAGGAGGACCTAATAGCTTACTGCTTGAGGAACGTGAACTAGAATGGCAACAAATACTTTGCCTGCAGCTGTTGGTATTCGCCACACCCCTACATCAATTTTATTAGAAGCCGAGATAAGTACAACCTTGCAGTGTTATAAGATAGTATAGAATTTTATTTTTCTGTTTATTGTTTTATTGAATATTGTGTTAAAAATAGTACTGCATTGATCTGCTTTTTTGTTTACTGAAAATTAGAAGCTCTTTCTCTCTCTCCCTGTCTGCAGTTAGTTTATTCATCTCATGTTATTGTTATTCAGTGTAAAAGTCTTAGCCAAGAAGGATTCTCTGTACCTTAAAGTCTTAGCCCTTATCTCTGAAATTATTTCTGCTGAATAGTTGCATACTGGAGCTTTTTGGTTGGCTTTTGCACTCCCTACATCAACTTTATTAAAAGCTAAGTACTGAGTTGCAGTGTTATAAGATAGTACTGAATTTTCTTTTTCTTTTTATTGTATCATTGAATATTGTGTTAAAAGTAGAATTGAATTTATCGTCCTATTCGTTTACTGAAACTTGAAGCTCCTCTCTGTATCTCCCTGTCTGCAGTTAGTTTATTCATCTCACTTCTTTGTTATTCGGTGTAGAAGTCTTAGCCTAGAGAGATTCTCTGTGCCTTAAAGTCTTAGTCCCTTATCTCTGAAATTATTTCTGCTGAATAATTGCGTACTGGAGCTGTTTGGTTAGCTTTTGCATACCCTAAATCAACTTTATTACAGGCTGAGATACAGGCTACAAACTTGCAGTGCTATAAGATTGTACTGAATTTTATTTTTTATTTATTGTTTTATTGGATACTGTGTTAAAAAATAGTACTGCATTTATCTGCTCATTGTTTGTTTACTGAAAATTGGAAGTTCTCTCTCTGTCTCTCCCTGTCTGCAGTTAAGTTTATTCATCTCAGTTCATTTTATTTGGTGTAGAAGTCTTAGCCTTCAGAGGGATTCTCTGTGCCTTCAAGTTTTAGTCCCTTTATCTCTGAAATTATTTCTGCTGAATAGTTGCATACTGAGCTGTTTGGTTAACTTTTGCACACCCTACTTCAACTTTACTACAAGCTGATTTATGTACAAACTGCAGTGTTATAAGATAGCACTGAATTTAATTTTTCTGTTTATTGTTTTATTGAATATTGTGTTTAAAATAGTACTGCATTTATCTGCTCATTTGTTTACTGAAAATTGGATGTCCTCTCTTTCTTTCCCTGCCTGCAGTTAGTTTTCCACCCACCCTCCCTTGTTCTTTTTGTGGCATTAATCTTGGTGGCTTTGGAATTGACCACAACTCCTGTAAATTTGTGTTTGAACACTCCTCTTGGGCCCATCTCATTTGCTCACTCAACTAAGTACAGTGAGATCATATTTTGATTTCAGACACTCCTGCCATTCCCATCTGTTCAGCCCTATCCCAGCTCTATCGTAGTCTAGTCTCATTAGCTCATCCTGCCTAATACAGAGAGAAAATTTGAGTAGGCATACCCACTTAGGCCCTGATCTTGTCTGATTGAAGACTGCTGGAACAGGGCTCAGTTCTGATGTTTTTTTACCAGTTAAGTGGGTAATTTGTTCAAATCAGTTTGATTGTTTTCTACTGTTATATATATATAAAAAAAATTTGCACTTTATCTGCTTTTACTGTATTTGTGTTTTCTTCCTACTTTATTAATTTTTTATTTTGCTTTTGCCTCTTCTTTAAAAGTGCTCAATTGTGTTTATTCTTGCTGCATTTATTATTGCTTGGTAGTAGCCTGATTAAATTTTAACTGTTATTCTAAGTCTTCTTAGGTTATTGCACTTGGGCTTCTGACCAGTTGTTTTTCATTTAGAAGGTCTGTGGTCTGCTCTGTTGTGGCAGGACAGGTAGCTTACACCCTTCTAAGTTCGGATTTGCTGATTGAAGGCACAGTGTCAGTTATTCTAAAAGTGTATTAGTTCTGGTTTAAGCACTTGGGCTCCAGGCCAGTTATTTTACATTAAGAAGGTTTGTGGTCTGCACTCTTGTGGGAGGAGACGCTTAGATTCTATTCTTCTGAGCTGGGAATTTCAGGTTGAAGGCTTACTGTGCCTGCTGTCTTTGAACTGTTTTTCTTATATTGGTGCACTCTTCTCTGTTGTAGCATAGACTAGATTCAGACCTGCTAAATCTAGCTTTGTTTGTAAAACTTGAGCACTAATCCATGCCATCTTTTTGGTGAAGGTTCCCCTGCACCTTCGTGGCAGGAGTGTGCGGTTAGAACTTGCTCGACTGCTGGAACAGGGCTCAGTTTTGAGTTTTTTTACTGGTTAATTGGGAATTTGTTTAAATCAGTTTGCTCATTTTCAATAGTTATATATAAAAAACTTGCACTTTATTCATCTGCTTTTACTGTAATTATGTTTCTTCCCACTTTATTGCCTTATTTTGCTTGTGCTTCTTCTTAAAAGTACTCAGTTGTATTATTCTTCTGCAGTTATTAGTGCTTGGTAGTAGCCTGATTAAATTGTAACTGTTATTCTAGGCCTTTGGTTATTGCACTTGGGCTTCAAACCAGTTGTTTTACACATTAAGGTTTTGAACTGCACTGTTGTAGCAGGACAGGTAGCTACATCCCTTCCTAAGTTGGAATTGCTGGATTGAAGGCTCAGTGTCTGTTATCTCTACAAAGTGGCTATTAGTTCTGGTTTAAACTTTTGGCTCCAGGCCAGTTATTTTGCATTAAGAAGGTTTCAGGTCTGTGACTCTTGTGGGAAAGAGGCTATATTCTGCCACTTCTGAGCTGGGAATTTCCCTGGTTAAAATGCTTACTGTGCTTGTACTCATTTGAAATGTTTTTTTCTGATATTGGGTGCACCTTGTCTGTTGTCAGCATAAACCTAGATTCAGGCCTGCTGAATTCCAGCTTTGGTATAACTTGAGCACTAATCCATGCCATCTTTTTGGAGAAGGTCTCTGCACCTCCATTAGCGGGGAGTGTGTGGTTAGAACTTGTGACTTGAAGCAAGACTGCTGGAACAGGGCTCAGTTTCCTTTGAGTTTTACTGGTTAATTGGTAATTTGTTTAAATCAGTTTGCTTATTTTATATATTGTTATATATTAAAATTGCACTTTATTCATCTTGCTTTTACTGTAATTACAGTGCTTCTTCTCACTCTTATTACCTTATTTTCCTTGTGCTTCTTCTTAAAAGTACTCAGTTGTATTACTCCTACTGCAGTTATTACTGCAGCGGTAGTAGCCTGATTAAATTGTAACTGTTATTCTAAGCCTTTTTTGGTTTAAGCTTACTTGGGCTTCAAACCAGTTGTTTTTACATTAAGAAAGTTTACTTGGACTGCACATGTTACAACGACAGGAAGCCAGTGGCCATCCTTCTAAGTTGGGAATTGCTGGGATTTGTGCGCTCATTGTCTGTTATTCCTAAAAGTGCATTAGTTCTGGTTTAAAGCACTTTTGGCTTCAAGGCCAGTTATTTTACATTAAAGAAGGTTTGTAGTCTGCACTCTTGTGGGAGGAGAGGCTAGATTCTCTGCCCTTCAGAGCTTACAAAGCACTGTAAGTGAAAGCTTAACAAATGCTTTTTGTGTGTGCAACCTACTCTGTTTAAATATTCAGAGAAACTGATTGCAGTCCTGTAGACACCGTTTTGTAGGAACTGTAGAGTTCAACTAAGAAAAGAAAAGCAGAGAATCTAGGGTAAGCATGAAGGCAACAACAGGCAGTTATTATATAATAATGCATTCAGAAAGGTTTGGTGGGGGGGGGGCAAAGTAGCATACTTCAGAATGAACTAAGATTTATAGCTAAGAAACCTAAGCAAGAGAGGATTGCAGTAAATAAACACTTGCCAGATTTTAAAGATATACCAGAAAAACTAAATCAATTATTCACAATTGTACAACTGGAAAATTGCCAGTAAAAGCACTTCAGGTATAGCTAGCCCAAGTTATTCAAGTCATAAAAGCACTTCTTCAATGTGTGTGTGCAATTTAAACATTAAAAAAACACATGCAGCAAGGAGGAGCTCTGAATATACACTTTCTCTAGGTACAGGTTCAGTTTAAACACAAATATTACCACAGAAATTCAGAAAAGTCAATAGCTACTATAGAGCCTCTGAAAAAAATAGAGCAGTCGGTGCAGAATCAGAATTTAACAGCAGGTCATTCATCAAAACAGTAAACGATCCATACAAGGTTTCCTAAGGTGTCCTAAAGCTATAAGGTAAGTATTACAGCTCTTAATGTAAGAGTCAATTTACTTCAGTTACAGGGGAAGGAGGCAACCACTCAAGTAGAAACAAAGAGCCCTATGGCTGACCAATATGGTGACCAGCTTAATTACAAAGCACTGTAAGTGAAAGCTTAACAAATGCATTTTGTGTGCAACCTACTCTGTTTAAATGTTGAGAGAAACTGATTGCAGTCCTGTAGACACCATTTTGTAAGGAACTGTAGAGTTCAATCTGTTTAAATGTTGAAAGAAACTGATTGCAGTCCTGTAGACACCGTTTTGTAGGGAACTGTAGAGTTCAATCTGTTTAAATGTTGAGAGAAACTGATTGCAGTCCTGTAGACACCGTTTTGTAGGGAACTGTAGAGTTCAATCTGTTTAAATGTTGAGAGAAACTGATTGCAGTCCTGTAGACACCGTTTTGTAGGGAACTGTAGAGTTCAAACTAAGTCACAGCAGGTCAGCCAAGGGGGGAAGAGATTGTGTCATTGAATATTGTGTTAAAAATAGTACTGCATTTATCTGCCTATTTGTTTGCTGAAAATTGGAGGCTCCTCTCTGTCTCTCCCTGTCTGCAGTTAGTTTATTCATCTCACTACATTGTTATTCAGTGTAGAGGTCTTAGCCTAGAGAGATCATCTGTGCCTTAAAGTCTTAGTCCCATAACTCTGAAATTATTTCTGCTGAACAGTTGCATACTGGAGCTATTTGGTTAGCTTTTGTACACCCTACATCAACTTTATTACAAGCTGCGATAGCTACAAACATGCAGTGTTATAAGATAGTACTGAATTTTATTTTTTCTGTTTATTGTTTCCTTGAATATTGTGTTAAAAATAGTACTGCATTTATCTGCCTATTTGTTTACTCAAAATTGGAAGATCCTGTCTCTCCCTGTCTGAAGTTAGTTTATTCATCTCACTTCATTTTTTTTCAGTGTAGAAGTCTTAGCCTAGAGGGATTCTCTGTGCCTTAAAGTCTGTCCCTTATCTCTGAAATTATTTCTTCTGAATAGTTACATACTGGAGCTGTTTGGTTAGCTTTTACACACCCTACATTAACTTTATTACAAGCTGGGATAAGTACAAAATTGCAATGGTAAAAGATAATATTGAATTTTATTTTTTCTGTTTATTGTTTCATTGAATATTGTGTTAAAAATAGTGCTGCTTTTATTGGCCTATTTGTTTATGGAAAATTGGAAGTTCCTCTCTGTCTCTCCCTGTCTGCAGTTAGTTAATTCATCTCACTTCATTTTTATTTAGTGTAGAAGTCTTAGCCTAGAGGGATTCTCTGTGCCTTAAAGTCTTAGTCCCTTATCTCTGAAATTATTTCTGCTGAATAGTTGCATACTTGAGCTGTTTAGTTAGATTTTGCATACCCTACATCGACTTTATTACAAGCTGATTTAGGTACAAACTTGCAGTGTTATAAGATAATATTGAATTTCATTTTTTTCTGTCTATTGTTTCATTGAATATTGTGTTAAAAATAGTACTGCATTTATCTGCCTATTTGTTTACTGAAAATTGGAAGCTCCTCTCTGTCTCTCCCTGTCTGCTCTTAGTTTATTCATCTCACTTCATTGTTTTTGGTGTAGAAGTCTTAGCCTACAGTGATTCTTTGTGCCTTAAAGTCTTAGTCCCTTATCTCTGAAGTCATTTCTGCTGAATCGTTGCATAATGGAGCTGTATGGTTAGGTTTTACACACCCTACATCAACTTTGTTACAAGCTAAGTACAAACTTGCAGTGTTATAAAATAGTACTGAATTTTATTTTTTCTGTTTATTGTTTCATTGAATATTATGTTAAAATAGTACAGAATGTATCTGCCTATTCGTTTACTGAAAATTGGAAGCTCCTCTCTGTCTTTCCCTATCTGCACTTAGTTTATTCATCTCACTTCTTTGTTATTCAGTGTAGAAGTCTGAGCCTAGAGGGATTCTCTGTACCTTAGAGTCTTAGTCCCTTATCTCTGAAATTATTTCTGCTGAATAATTGCATACTGGAGCTGTTTGGTTAGCTTTTGCACACCCTACATAAACTTTATTACAAGCTGAGATAAGTACAACCTTGCAGTGTTGTAAGATAGCACTGAATTTTATTTGTTATTTTAATTTTTTTCATTGAATATTGTGTTAAAAATAGTACTGCATTTATCTGCCTATTTGTTTACAGAAAATTGGAAGCTCCTATCTGTCTCTCCCTGTCTGCAGCTAGTTTATTCACCTCACTTCATTGTTATTCGGTGTAGAAGTCTGAACTTAAAGGGATACTGTGTGCCTTAAAGTCTCAGTCCCTTATCTCTGAAATTATTTCGGCTGAATAGTTACATACTGGAGCTGTTTGGTTAGCTGTTGCACACCCTACATCAACTTTATTACAAGCTAATTTAAGTACAAGCTTGCAGTGGTATACGATAGTACTGAATTTTATTTTTTCTGTTTATTGTTTCATTCACTATTTTGTTAAAATTAGTACTGGATTTTTCTGCCTATTTTTTTACTGAAAATTGGAAGATCATTTCTATCTCTCCCTGTCTGCAGTGAGTTTATTCATCTCACTTCATTGTTATTCAGTGTAGATGTCTTAACTTAGAGGAATTCTCTGGTTTTTTGAAGTCTAAGTCTCTTATCTCTGAAATTATTTCTGCTGAATAGTTGCATACTGGAGCTGTTTGATTAGCTTTTGCACACTCTACATAAACAAGCTGAGATAAGTGCAAACTTGAAGTGTTATAATTATTATTTATTCACCTCACTTCACTGTTACTCAGTGTAAACGTTTGCACCTAGAGGGATTTTTTGTGCCTTAAAGTCTTAGTCCCTTCTCTCTGAAATTATTTCTGCTGAATAGTTGCATACTGGAGCTGTTTGGTTAGCTTTTGCACACCCTACATCCAGTTCCTTATAAGCTGAGATAAGTATAAACTTGCAATGTTATAAGATAGTGCTGAATTTTATTTTTTCTGTTTATTGTTTCATTGAATATTGTGTTAAAATTTGTACTGCATTTGTCTGCCTATTTGTTTACTGAAAATGGGAAGATCCTCCTTGCCTCGCCCTCTCTGCAGTTAGTTTATTCATCTCACTTCATTCTTATTCAATGTAGAAGTGTTAGCCTAGAGGGATTCTCTGTGCATTAAAGTCTTAGTCCCTTATCTCTGAAATTATTTCTGCTGAATAGTTGCCTACTAGAGCTGTTTGATTAGCTTTTTTACACCCTACAACAACTTTATTGCAAGCTGAGATAAGTACAAACTTGCAGTGGTATAAGATAATACTGAATTTTATTTTTTCTGTTTATAGTTTCATTGAATATTGTGTTAAAATAGTACTGCATTTATCTGCCTATTTGTTTTGTGAAAATTGGAAGATCCTCTCTGTCTCTCCCTGTCTGCAGTTAGTTTATTCATCTCACTCCATTGTTATTCAGTGTAAAAGTCTTAGCCTAGAGGGATTCTCTGTGGCTTGAAGTCTTAGTCCCTTATCTCTAAAATTAGTTCTGCTGAATAATTGCATACTGGAGATGTTTGGTTAGCTTTTACACCGATCAACTTTACTACAAGCTGAAATTAGTACAAACTTGCAATGTTACAAGATAGTACTGAATTTTATTTTTTTCTGTTTATTGTTTCATTGAATATTGTGTTAAAAGTAGAACTGCAATTATAAGCCTATTTGTTTACTGAAAACTGGAAGCTCCTCTCTGTCTCTCCCTGTCTACAGTTTGTTTGTTCATCTCACTTCATTGTTATTTGGTGTAGAAGTCTTAGCCTAGAGGGATTCTCTGTGCCTTAAAGTCTTAGTCTCTTATCTCTGAAATTATTTCTTCTGAATAGTTGCATACTGGAGCTGTTTGGTTAGGTTTTGCACACCCTGCATCATCTTTATTACAAACTGAGGTAAGTACAAACTTGCAGTGTTAAAAGATAGTACTGAATTTTATTTTTTCTCTTTATTGTATCAGTGAATATTGTGTTAAAAATAGTACTGCATTTATCTCCCTATTTTTTTACTAAAAATTGGGAGGTCATCTCTATCTGTCCATGTCTGCAGTGAGTTTATTCATCTCACTTCATTGTTATTTGGTGTAGATGTCTTAGCCTAGAGGGATTCTCTGTGTTTTAAAGTCTAAGTCTCTTATCTCTGAAATTATTTCTGCTGAATAGTTGCATACTGGAGCTGTTTGGTTAGCTTTCACTCTCCCTACATCAAGTTTATTACAAGCTGATTTAAGTACAAACTTGCAGTGTTATAAGATAGTACTGAATTACATTTTTTTCATTTTATTATTTCATTGAATATTCTATAAAATTAGTACTGCATTTATCTGCCTACTTGTTTACAGAAAATTGAAAGTTCCTCTCTGTCTCTCACTGTCTGCAGTTAGTTTATTCATCTCACTTCATTTTTATTCAGTGCAGAAGTCTTAGCCAAGAGGGATTCTCTCTGCCTTAAAGTCTTAGTCCCTTATCTCTGAAATTATTTCTGCTGAATAATTGCATACTGGTGCTGTTTGGTTAGCTTTTGCACACCTTACATCAACTTTATTACAAGCTGATTTAAGTACAAACTTGCAGTGTTATACGATAGTACTGAATTTTATTTGTTGTGTTTATTGTTTCATTGAATATTACATTAAAAATAGCACTGAGTTTATCTGCCTATTTGGTTACTGGAAATTGGAAGCTTCTCTCTGTCTCTCCCTATCTGCAGTTAGTTTATTCATCTCACTTCATTGTTATTCGGTGTAAACGTCTTGGCCTAGAGGGATTCTCTGTGCCTTAAAGTCTTAGTTCCTTATCTCTGAAATTATTTCTGCTGAATAGTTGCATCCTGGAGCTATTTGTTTAGCTTTTTCACACCCTACATCAACTTTATTGCAAGCTGAGATAAGTGCAAACGTGCAGTGTTATTTTTTCTGTTTATTGTTTCATTGGATATTGTTTTAAAAATAGTACTGCATTTATCTGCCTATTTGTTTACTGAAAATTGGAATCTACTTTCTGTCTCTCCCTGACTGCAGTTAGTTTATTCATCTCACTTCATTGGTATTCGGTGTAGAAGTCTAAGCCTAGAGGGATTTTCTGTGCCTTAAAGTCTTAGTCCCGTCTCTCTGAAATTATTGCTGCTGAATAGTTGAATACTGGAGCTGTTTGGCTAGCTTTTCACACCTGACATCAACTTTATTACAAGCTGAGATAAGTACAAACATTTCAGTGTTTTAAGATAGTAAAGATTTTTTTCTGTTTATTGTTTCAGTGAATATTGTGTTAAAAATAGAACTGCATTTATCTGCCTATTTGTTTACTGAAAATTGGAAGCCCCTCTTTGTCTTTCCTTTTCTGCAGTTAGTTTATTTATCTCACTTTATTGGTAATCAGTGTAGAAGTCTTAGCCTAGAGGGATTCTCTGTGCCTTAAATTTTTAGTCCCTTATATCTGAAATTATTTCTGCTCATTAGTTGCATACTGGAGCTGTTTTGTTAGCTTTTATACACCCTTCATCAACTTTATTACAAGCTGACATAAGTACAAACGTGCAGTGTTATAAGATAGTACTGAATTTTATTTTTTATTTTTATTGTTTCATTGAATTTTGTGTTAAAAATAGTACTGCATTTATCTGCCTATTTGTTTACTGAAACTTGGAAGATCCTCTCTGTGTCTCCCTTTCTGCAGTTAGTGCATTCATTTCACTTCATTGATATTCAGTGTAGAAGTCTTAGCCTGTAGGGATTTTCTGTGCCTTAAAGTCTTAGTCCCTTATCTCTGAAATTATTTCTGCTGAATAGTTGCATACTGGAGCTGTTTGGTTAGCTTCTGCGCACCCTTCATCAATTTTATTACAAGGTAAAATAAGTTCAAACTTGCAGTGTTATAAGATAAGTACTGAATTTTATTTTTTCTGTTTTTTGTTTCATTAGATACTGTGTTAAAAATAGTACTGCATTTATCTGCCTATTTCTTTACTGAAAATTGGAAGCTCCTCTCAGTCTCTCCTTGTCTGCAGTTAGTTTATTCATCTCACTTCATTGTTATTCAGTGTAGAAGTCTTAGCCTAGAGGGATTCTTTGTGGCTTAAAGACTTCATCCCTTCTCTCTGAAATCATTTCTAATGAATAGTTGCATACTGGAGCTGTTTGGTTAGCTTTTGCACACCCTACATCCAGTTCCTTACAAGCTGAGATAAGTATAAAATTGCAATGTTATAAGATTGTAGTGAATTTTATTTTTTCCGTTTATTGTTTCATTGAATATTGTGCTAAAATTGTACTGCATTTGTCTCCCTATTTGTTTACTGACTATGGGAAGATCCTCCTTGCCTCTCCCTGTCCACAGTTAGTTTATTCATCTCACTTCATTCTTATTCGGTGTAGAAGTCTTAGCCTAGAGGGATTCTCTGCGCCTTAAAGTCTTAGTCCCTTATCTCTGAAATTATTTCTGATAAATAGATGCCTACTAGAGCTGTTTGATTAGCTTTTTTACACCCTGTATCAACTTTATTGCAAGCTGAGATAAGTACAAACTCGCAGTGGTATAAGATAATACTGAATTTTATTTTTTCTGTTTATTGTTTCATTGAATATTGTGTTAAAATAGTACTGCATTTATCTGCCTATTTGTTTACTGAAAATTGGAAGCGCCTCTCTGTCTAAAGAGTACTTCATTTATCTGCCTATTTGTTTTCTGAAAATTGGAAGATCCTCTCTGTATATCCCTGTCTCCAGTTTGTTTATTCATCTCACTTCATTGTTATTCGGTGTAAAAGTCTTAGCTTAGAAGGATTCTTTGTGCCTTAAAGTCTTAGTCCCTTATCTCTGAAATTATTTCTGCTGAATAGTTGCATACTGGAGATGTTTCTTTAGCTTTTACACCCTACATCAACTGTATTACAAGCTGAAATAAGTACAAACTTGCAATGTTATAAGATAGTACTGAATTTTATTTTTCTGTCTATTGTTTCATTAAATATAGAATAGTACTACAATTATCTGTCTATTTGTTTAGTGAAAACTGGAAGCTCCTCTCTGTCTATCCCTGTCTGCAGTTAGTTTGTTCATCTCACTTCATTATTTGGTGTAGACGTGTTAGCCTAGAGGGATTTTCTGTACCTTAAAGTCTTAGTCCCTTATCTCTGAAATTATTTCTGCTGAATAGTTGCATACTGGAGCTGTTTGGTTAGCTTTTGCACACCCTACATCAACTTTATTACAAACTGAGGTAAGTACAAACTTGCAGTGTTATAAGATAGTACTGAAATTTATTTTTTCTCTTTATTGTATCAGTAAATATTGTGTTAAAAATAGTACTACATTTATCTCCCTATTTTTTTACTAAAAACTGGAAGTTCCTCCCTATCTCTCCCTGTCTGCAGTTAGTTTATTCATCTCACTCTATTTTTATTCGGTGTAGATGTCTTAGCCTAGAGGGATTCTCTGTGTTTTAAAGTCTAAGTCTCTTATCTCTGAAATTATTTCTGCTGGTTAGTTGCATACTGGAGCTGTTTGGTTAGCTTTTACTCTCCCTACATCAACTTTATTATAAGCTGATTTAAGTACAAACTTGCAGTGTTATAAGATAGTACTGAATTACATTTCTTTCAGTTTATTATTTCATTGAATATTCTGTAAAAATTAGTACTGCATTTATCTGCCTACTTGTTTACAGAAAATTGGAAGTTCCTCTCTGTCTCTCACTGTCTGCAGTTAGTTTATTCATCTCACTTCATTTTTATTCGGTGCAGAAGTCTTAGCCAAGAGGACGTCTCTGTGCCTTAAAGTCTTAGTCCCTTATCTTTGAAATTATTTCTGCTGAATAGTTGTATACTGGAGCTGTTTGGTTAGCTTTTGCACACCTTACATCAACTTTATTACAAGCTGATTTAAGTAATAACTTGCAGTTTTATAGGATAGTACTGAATTTTATTTGTTGTGTTTATTGTTTCATTGAATATAGCGATAAAATAGTACTGAGTTTATCTGCCTATTTGTTTACTGGAAATTGGAAGCTCCTCTCTGTCTCTCCCTATCTGCAGTTAGTTTATTCATCTCACTTCATTGTTATTTGGTGTAAACGTCTTCACCTAGAGGGATTCTCTGTGCCTTAAAGTCTTAGTCCCTTATCTCAGAAATTATTTCTGCTGAATAGTTGCATCCTGGAGCTGTTTGGTTAGCTTTTGCACACCCTACATGAACTTTATTGCAAGCTGAGATAAGTGCAAACTTGCAGTGTTATAAGGAAGTACTGACTTTTTCTGTTTATTGTTTCAGTCAATATTGTGTTGAAAATAGAACTGCATTTATCTGCCTATTTGTTTACTGAAAATTGGAAGCTCCTCTTTGTCTTTCCCTTTCTGCAGTTAGTTTATTTATCTCACTTTATTAGTAATCAGGGTAGGAGTCTTAGCCTAGAGGGATTTTCTGTGCCTTAAATTTTTAGTCCCTTATATCTGAAATTATTTCTGCTCAATAGTTGCATACTGGAGCTGTTTCGTTAGCTTTTACACACCCTTCATCAACTTTATTACAAGCTGAGATAAGTACAAACTGGTAGTGTTATAATATAATACTGATTTTCTTTCTGTTTATTGTTACATTGAATATTGTGTTAAAATAGAACTGCATTTATCTGCCTATTTGTTTACTTAAAACTTTAAGATCTTCTCTGTCTCTCCCTGTCTGCAGTTAGTTTATTAATCTCACTTCATTGTTATATGGTGTAGAATTCTTAGCCTAGAGGGAATCCCTGTGCCTTAAAGTCTTAGTCCCTTATCTCTGAAATTATTTCTGCTGAATAGTTGCATACTGGAGCATTTTGGTTACCTTTTACACACTCTACATCAGCTTTATTACCCTTTTCTCTGAAATTATTTCTGCTGAATAGTTGCATACTGGAGCTGTTTGGCCAACTTTTACACACCCTACATCAGCTTTATTACCAGCTGAAATAAGTATAAACTTACAATGTTATAAGATAGTACTGAATTTTATTTTTTCTGTTTATTGTTTCTTTGAATAATGTGTTAAAAGTAGTACTGCATTTATCTGACTATTTGTTTTCTGAAAATTGGAAGCTCCACTCTGTCTCTCCCTGTCTGCATTTAGTTTATTCATCTCATTTTATTGTTATTCGGTGTAGAAGTCTTGGCATAGAGGGATTCTCTGTGCCTTAAAGTCTTAGTCCCTAATCTCTGAACTTATTTCTGCTGAATAGTTGCATACTGGAGCTGTTTGGTTAGCTTTTGCACACTCTACATAAACTTTATTACAAGCTGAGATAAGTACAAACTTGAAGTATTATAAGATAGTACTGAATTTAATTTTTTTGTTTATTGTTTCTTGGAATATTGTGTTAAAATACTACTGCATTTATCAGCCTATTTGTTTACAGAAACTTGGAAGATCCTCTCTGTCTCTCCCAGTCTGCAGTTAGTTTATTCATCTCACTTCATTGATATTCGGTGTAGAAGTCTTAGCGTAGAGGGATTTGCTTTGCCATAAAGTCTTAGTCCCTTATCTCTGAAATTATTTCTGCTGAATATTTTTAACACAATATTCACTGATACAATAGAGAGAAAAATAAAATTCAGTACTATCTTATAACACTGCAAGTTTGTACTTACCACAGTTTGTAATAAAGTTGATGTAGGGTGTGCAAAAGCTAACCAAACAGCTCCAGTATGCAACTATTCTGCAGAAATAATTTCAGAGATAAGAACTAATACTTTAAGGCACAGATAATCCCTCTAGGCTAAGACTTCTACACCGAATAACAGTGAAGTGAGATGAACAAACTAACTGCAGACAGGGAGAGACAGAGAGGAGCTTCCAGTTTTCAGTAAACGAAAAGGCAGATAAATGCAGTACTATTTTTAACACAATATTCAGTGAAACAATAAGCAGAAAAAAAAAATTCAGTACTATGTTATAACACTGAAAGTTTGTACATATTTCAGCTTGTAATAAAGTTGATGTAGGTTGTGCAAAAGCTAACCAAACATCTCCAGTATGCAGCTATTCAGCCGAAATAATTTCAGATATAAGGTATTAAGACTTTAAGGCACAGAGAATCCATCCAGGCTAAGACTTGTAGACTGAATAACAATGGAGTGAGATTAATAAACTAACTGCAGACAGGGAGAGACAGAGAGGATCTTCCAATTTTCAGAAAACAAATAGGCAGATAAATACAGTACTCGTTAGACAGAGAGGCGCTTCCAGTTTTCAGTAAACAAACAGGCAGATAAATGCAGTACTATTTAACACAATATTCAATGAAACAATAAACAGAAAAAATAAAATTCAGTACTATCTTATAACATTGCAAGTTTATACTTATCTCAACTTGTAAGGAACTGGATTTAGGGTGTGCAAAAGCTAGCCAAACAGCTCCAGTATACAACTATTCAGCAGAAATAATTTCAGAGAGAAGGGACTAAGACTTTAAGGCACATAGAATCCCTCTAGGCTAAGACTTCTACACTGAATAACAATGAAGTGAGATGAATAAACTAACTGCAGACAGGGCAAGACCGAGAGGAGCTTCCAATTTTCAGTAAAGAAATAGGCAGATAAATACAGTACTCGTTAGACAGAGAGGCGCTTCCAGTTTTCAGTAAACAAACAGGCAGATAAATGCAGTACTATTTTAACACAATATTCAATGAAACAATAAACAGAAAAAATAAAATTCAGTACTATCTTATAACATTGCAAGTTTATACTTATCTCAGCTTGTAAGGAACTGGATTTAGGGTGTGCAAAAGCTAGCCAAACAGCTCCAGTATGCACCTATTCAGCAGAAATAATTTCAGAGAGAAGGGACTAAGACTTTAAGGCACATAGAATCCCTCTAGGCTAAGACTTCTACACTGAATAACAATGAAGTGAGATGAATAAACTAATTGCAGACAGGGAGAGACAGAGAGGAGCTTCCAATTTTCAGTAAAGAAATAGGCAGATAAATGCAGTACTATTTTTAACACAATATCCAATGAAACAATAAACAGAAAAAATAAAATTCAGTACTATCTTATAACACTGTAAGTTTGAACTTATTTTACCTTGTTTACTGAGTCTTTAACCAATTTGACATCCAAATAGTCAATACATTCCGTATTGAAATTAACTGTGAACTTGAAAAAACTCGTTGTAGAATTAAAATAATTCACTATTTGGGATGCTTGATTCTCATTCCCTCTAAAAATAATAAAGATGTCATCTAGAAATCTAGTATAATAGATTAAAGAAGGGTTTATTTCTGGTTTATTAAATATAAACATCTTCTCCCAGAATGCCATAAAGACGTTTGCCAGGCTAGCCCCACATGGTGAACCCGTGGCTATACCTGGCTTTTGCAAATAGTATTCACCATTAAACATGAGAGGATTTATGAGCACACTTATGCTATAGATAAAAATAAAAGCAAAAATGCCTTAGCTGGGCACTCGTCTTTAAGTAATGGCCATACATTCCACTTTCAAGCTATTGATCAGATAGTGCCAGACATCAGAGGAGGACCTAATAGCTTACTGCTTGAGGAACGTGAACTAGAATGGCAACAAGTACTTTGCCTGCAGCTGTTGGTATTCCGTTTCACCTGTTTGTCTTTTGCTGTTCTGCTGTTTTGGTTTGCTGGTTTGTTATGGCATCAGGAATATCTAACAGTCCAATTGGTAGTCCTAACTAATTCAGCATGCTGCAACAAACAGATAATATGGACATATCTACTTTGTTGAGTACTCTTACTCAAAGTATCGATCAGATTGCTACCCGGCTTGATAACGTGGACAAACAGAGTGAAGGGGTAAATTCTAATAATAACTTACTAGGTCCTAACCAACAAGGTCAACGTTTTCTAAACTCTTCTGGTTCTGATTCAATTCAGGACACTAGATTGCAACCTAGTGTGTCTTCAATTCCACCAGCCCAACAAGTTTGTTCGGGTGGTAACTCTATTTCCACACGTTCTGACAACAATGCGGGGCCTAATAACACTACAGGGTTCATTGGTGCTCCTTCTTTTCTCGATTGGGTCAATGACACAGCAAGTCTTTCTTCAGGCTTGACTCTGATGCAGGAGCAACTGGCCACAAATATTCCAACATCACAAGTGAGTACACAACTAATTACTGAAAAACTGAAGCTTTTTGACTTTAAATTACTCAAATTAAAAAAACTTCAACTTGAAGTGGTATATTTCAAACAATGTCTACAAGAACAGATAGTGCCTAAAGGTCTTCGGTACCACCAATTCCGCACTGGGCTGGTGACTGACTCTGCTTTTCATAAAGAGCTTGTAGCCTTATTCGATCAACAAGGCTTTCAATTAATGGAACTTATGATCAAACATTATTCACTACATATTGACAGTATTCTTAAAGATGTATATGAATTAGATAAAGTAATTGATGTAGATATAGATTTTGGTAGATATAACTATGATTACAGTAGAGTTTACTCCAGTATTGAACAACTACTGGACAGGCTCAAGGGGAATAAAATAAAAAAAATCAACCTTGCCCATTTGGCTTACAACAACGGTTCAGCATACCCTAGACCTCAAGTGGCTCAAACTTGGCAAGTCAATAATTTGGCTAATCCTACTTCTATGACCAACACAGCGAATAATTCTGACCATCTTATAGAAAGTAGTGTGGAAGCCACTATTGATACTGAAGTGACCGATGTTGTAAGACTTAGTGAAAGAATTTGGTCACACAACAGTCAGAACAATGACCAGTTTAACCACAATAACAAGTCCAAGCAGAATTTTCAGAAGAACAAGAACCCCAGGACATTGTCAAAAATACGACCCTTTCAGAACAAAAGGAACAAAGCATGGAACAACCGACGCAAGAGATAATAGAAGGGGGACCAACAACTGCCACTAAACTTGACATCCTTATGAACATAGGTGGCAATTTTAACATCTATAATTTTTCTTCTATTTCCGTTGAGCCAGACTTGATTGAACTGTTGGCTAGAGGCAATACTTTTGTTCCTAGTAGGAACATGAACATTGCTAAAACCTTAATTGATTTGAAGTGTTATGTGAGGAAATTAAATTTAACCCTCCTCTTGGGAAATTCACTTAATTCAAATTGTACTTTTAGACCAACAAGTACGTACAATCCTCCACTTCACCCTCTGCTTAACCTCTTTGAAAATGTATGTGAGTTAGATATCAGGCCTACAATACACTCACATGCAAGTAACACTGTAAGTATGTACAGGAAAAATAACACTGACAGTGAACAGATTAACATGATCTTATACAAAAACTAGATTTTCCTGCACAAGGATAATTTAATAGTTGACAGATTAGGCAATTTGCCTATAATAGTCTACAGAAGGGGGTGTAACTTGAAAAAACTCCTTGAAAGTAAAACTACGAGAACCAATGGGAGATCTGTTGGCATGTTCACATGCGGAGCATGTAGAATGTGTAAACACATTAGGACTGGTAGTTCATTCGAGGTGGGCAATAATAGTAAGTACTTTATTAAACATAAATTGAACTGTGATTCCAAGGGAATAATATATATAGCAATGTGTAATTGTTGTCTGGCGTTTTACATAGGTAAAACTGACCGGAAGCTTCGTGAAAGGATTTATGAGCACACTGATGCTATAGATAAAAATAAAAGCGAAAATGCCTTAGCTAGGCACTCGTCTTTAAGTAATGGCCATATATTCCAATTTCAAGCTATTGATCAGATAGTGCCAGAGATCAGAGGAGGACCTAATAGCTTACTGCTTGAGGAACGTGAACTAGAATGGCAACAAATACTTTGCCTGCAGCTGTTGGTATTCCGCCACACCCTACATCAATTTTATTACAAGCTGAGATAAGTACAAACTTGCAGTGTTATAAGATAGTATTGGTTTTTATTTTTTCTGTTTATTGTTTCATTGAATATTGTGTTAAAAATAGTACTGCATTTATCTGCCTATTTGTTTACTGAAAATTGGAAGCTCCTCTTTGTCTCTCCCTGTCTGCAGTTAGTTTATTCTTCTCACTTCATTGTTATTCAGTGTAGAATTCTCAGCCTAGAGGGATTCTCTGTGCCTTAAAGTCTTAGCCCCTTATCTCTGAAATTATTTCTGCTGAATAGTTGCATACTGGAGCTGTTTGGTTAGCTTTTGCACACCCTACATCAATTTATTACAGGCTAAGTACTGAGTTGCAGTGTTATAAGATAGTACTGAATTTTCTTTTTCTTTTTATTGTATCATTGAATATTGTGTTAAAAGTAGAATTGAATTTATCGTCCTATTCGTTTACTGAAACTTGGAAGCTCCTCTCTGTATCTCCCTGTCTGCAGTTAGTTTATTCATCTCACTTCTTTGTTATTCAGTGTAGAAGTCTTAGCCTAGAGGGATTCTCTGTGCCTTAAAGTCTTAGTCCCTTATCTCTGAAATTATTTCTGCTGAATAGTTGCATACTGGAGCTGTTTGGTTAGGTTTTACACACCCTACATCAACTTGATTACAGGCTGAGATAAGTACAAACTTACAGTGTTATAAGATAGTACTGAATTTTATTTTTTCTGTTTATTGTTTCATTGAATACTGTGTTAAAAATAGTACTGCATTTATCTGCCTATTTGTTTACTGAAAATTGGAAGCTCATCTCTGTCTCTCTCTGTCTGCAGTTTGTTTATACTCATCTCACTTCATTTTTATTTGGTGTAGAAGTCTTAGCCTAGAGGGATTCTCTGTGCCTTCAAGTTTTAGTCCCTTATCTCTGAAATTATTTCTGCTGAATAGTTGCATACTGGAGCTGTTTGGTTAACTTTTGCACACCCTACTTCAACTTTACTACAAGCTGATTTATGTACAAACTTGCAGTGTTATAAGATAGCACTGAATTTAATTTTTTCTGTTTATTGTTTTATTGAATATTGTGTTAAAAATAGTACTGCATTTATCTGCCTATTTGTTTACTGAAAATTGGATGCTCCTCTCTTTCTTTCCCTGCCTGCAGTTAGTTTTCTCCAACCACCCTCCCTGTTCTTTTTGTGGCATTAATCTTGGTGGCTTTGGAATTGACCACAACTCCTGTAAATTTGTGTTTGAACACTCCTCTTGGGCCCATCTCATTTGCTCACTCAACTAAGTACAGTGAGATCATATTTTGATTTCAGACACTCCTACCATTCCCATCTGTTCAGCCCTATCCCAGCTCTATCGTAGTCTAGTCTCATTAGCTCATCCTGCCTAATACAGAGAGAACATTTGAGTAGGCATACCCACATAGGCCCTGATCTTGTCTGATTGAAGACTGCTGGAACAGGGCTCAGTTCTGATGTTTTTTTACCAGTTAAGTGGGTAATTTGTTCAAATCAGTTTGATTGTTTTCTACTGTTATATATATAAAAAAAAATTTGCACTTTATCTGCTTTTACTGTATTTGTGTTTCTTCCTACTTTATTACCTTATTTTGCTTTTGCCTCTTCTTAAAAGTGCTCAATTGTGTTTATTCTGCTGCATTTATTATTGCTTGGTAGTAGCCTGATTAAATTTTAACTGTTATTCTAAGTCTTTAGGTTATTGCACTTGGGCTTCAGACCAGTTGTTTTACATTAAGAAAGTCTGTGGTCTGCTCTGTTGTGGCAGGACATGTAGGTTGCATCCTTCTAAGTTGGGAATTGCTGATTGAAGGCACAGTGTCTGTTATTCTAAAAGTGTATTAGTTCTGGTTTAAGCACTTGGGCTCCAGGACAGTTATTTTGCATTAAGAAGGTTTGTGGTCTGCACTCTTGTGGGAGGAGACGCTAGATTCTATTCTTCTGAGCTGGGAATTTCTGGTTGAAGGCTTACTGTGCCTGCTCCTTTGAACTGTTTTTTCTTATATTGGTGCACCTTCTCTGCTGTAGCATAGACTAGATTCAGACCTGCTAAATCTAGCTTTGTTTGTAAAACTTGAGCACTAATCCATGCCATCTTTTTGGTGAAGGTTCCCCTGCACCTTCGTGGCAGGAGTGTGCGGTTAGAACTTGTCAGACTGCTGGAACAGGGCTCAGTTTTGAGTTTTTTTACTGGTTAATTGGGAATTTGTTTAAATCAGTTTGCTCATTTTCAATAGTTATATATAAAAAACTTGCACTTTATTCATCTGCTTTTACTGTAATTATGTTTCTTCCCACTTTATTACCTTATTTTGCTTGTGCTTCTTCTTAAAAGTACTCAGTTGTATTATTCTTCTGCAGTTATTAGTGCTTGGTAGTAGCCTGATTAAATTGTAACTGTTATTCTAAGCCTTTTGGTTATTGCACTTGGGCTTCAAACCAGTTGTTTTACATTAAGGTTTGTGAACTGCACTGTTGTAGCAGGACAGGTAGCTTACATCCTTCTAAGTTGGGAATTGCTGATTGAAGGCTCAGTGTCTGTTATTCTAAAAGTGTATTAGTTCTGGTTTAAGCACTTTGGCTCCAGGCCAGTTATTTTGCATTAAGAAGGTTTGTGGTCTGCACTCTTGTGGGAAAAGAGGCTATATTCTACCCTTCTGAGCTGGGAATTTCTGGTTAAATGCTTACTGTGCTTGCTCATTTGAAATGTTTTTTTCTGATATTGGTGCACCTTGTCTGCTGTAGCATAAACTAGATTCAGGCCTGCTGAATCTAGCTTTGTTTGTATAACTTGAGCACTAATCCATGCCATCTTTTTGGAGAAGGTTCCCCTGCACCCTCGTGGCAGGAGTGTGTGGTTAGAACTTGTCAGATTGAAGACTGCTGGAACAGGGCTCAGTTTTGAGTTTTTTTACTGGTTAATTGGGTAATTTGTTTAAATCAGTTTGCTTATTTTATATTGTTATATATTAAAAATTGCACTTTATTCATCTGCTTTTACTGTAATTGTGCTTCTTCTCACTTTATTACCTTATTTTCCTTGTGCTTCTTCTTAAAAGTACTCAGTTGTATTACTCTACTGCAGTTATTACTGCTTGGTAGTAGCCTGATTAAATTGTAACTGTTATTCTAAGCCTTTTGGTTTAAGCACTTGGGCTTCAAACCAGTTGTTTTACATTAAGAAAGTTTGTGGACTGCATTGTTGCGGCAAGACAGGTAGCTTACATCCTTCTAAGTTGGGAATTGCTGATTGAAGGCTCATTGTCTGTTATTCTAAAAGTGCATTAGTTCTGGTTTAAGCACTTTGGCTTCAGGCCAGTTATTTTACATTAAGAAGGTTTGTAGTCTGCACTCTTGTGGGAGGAGAGGCTAGATTCTGCCCTTCTGAGCTTGGAATTTCTGGTTAAAGGCTTATTGTGCCTGCTCATTTGATCTGTTTCTTTCCGTAATTTGTGCTCATTTGCTGTAGCCCAGAAGTTAGTAGTTTATTAGCCATTTTGGGCTAATTTCTATCTCTTTCATTTCCCTGCTATAAAAATCCGCATTTAATCAGTTTTGCATGCCGGGCAGTGCAGGTTAGCTAGGTTAAGCTATTCCCGGCTCCATGAAGTCTGCTCTTCAATTTTTCCCTTGGAACTAGACAAACTTCCAACTTAAGCACTCAAACCATTAATTTCTCAGCACAGCACGTGCTCAAAACTCATAGCAAGCACTAATTAACCCTAGCACTAGACCCCCTATACTGTCCAGAAGGACAAGGCTCTCTATTCGTCCCTACCAGCTAATCAGTAAAACAGCTCACTTTACCTATTCAGGCATTTCCAAAGGGCAGTTTCAGGTGTACTCTCCAGTCCAACTGGTGAATCTGGGCATTTTGAGGCAATGTTACAACTGCCTCATGTACACAGACAACCCTCACCTCCTACCACCAAACACTAATATATGCGAGAGATGCAATTATACAGCCAAACTGGAGGCAAAGCTCTCTCAACCCAAGACTGGAACTGACAGTCAAGAGGAGAAGGAAAATATTTGCAACACACCACCAGTCTCGCATAGACCTACTAAATCAACACTGGAAAATGACCCACATAAATACATGAAAACATACTCGGAGGCTTTAAATAAAAATCTGCAAAAGCAACAGAGACCTCCAAAGCAGACTCCCAAGCAACCTCCACACCCCATCACAAACCATGAAGCACATACTTCACATAATAAGTATACCATGCAATCACAGCCCTTAAGGCAAAATAACATACCCAACACACTAGTAATAGGCAACTCTATAGTCAGGCACACTGTCCCACTAACTAGGCTGGACAAGGAGACAGTTACAGTTAGCTGCCTGTTGGGTGCCTGGATCCGTCACATAACACAAGCACTCAGATCACTCCAGAACAAGTACAAATACGACTCTGTCATTGTCCATGTTGGTGTGAATGACCTGAGATGTACCTCCCTGGACTACATGTAAAGAGACATGGAAGAGCTCTCTGATCAAGTAGCCCAGGCCGGTATGACCCTGACCCTGAGTAGCATCCTGCCCTCACCAAGAATGATGCCACAATATAAAGAAAAAATTATCAATTTCAACAATTGGCTAAGTTTCTGGTGTCATTCAAAGGGGATCCAGTATCTGTCCACCTGGGATGACATGCTCGATAAGCCACGTTGCTTCACAAGAGATGGCTTGCACCTGTCACCCTTGGGCTTTCAAATACTGGCCAAGGCTTTTGCCACCTCATAGTGCCTTTTTAGGTAAGGTTCAAAAGACAAACCCACCACTGTAAATTGCACAAGTAACCAAAACCTGACGGTAATGCTACTCAACGCCAGAAGTCTAAACTTCAAAATGCATGCACTCAAGGTACTCCTCAGTATGGAGAACATCAATATCTCTGCAGTAACAGAAACCTGGTTTAAGTCTCCAGAGAGCACCCCAGCAGTACCAGGTTATAACTCATACCATACTTTTTGGCCACAGAACCCGGACCAAAACACAAAAGGTGGGGGTGTATCCATATTCATCAAGGATACCCACACCTCCAGGTTAGTGGCACAGCACAATGCCTCAGAGATCATCCATGTGCAACTAACAGTGGGAAAAACTGCAATTCAAATTGTAGCTTGCTACAGATCACCCACCATGACCCAGGACCCCCATTTTGCGTTTCTGGAGACACTGGAAAATATGAAGGTCCTACCAAATGCCCTAATATTGGGTGATTTCAATTACCCAAACATTAACTGGGAGAACTACTCAGATTCTAACTCCCTTGCCCAATGCTTCCTAGAATTTATAAACTTGAATGCCCTGGATCAACTAGTCAACACCCCCACCAGAGGTGACAACATATTGGACCTGGTCATCACCAACATGGGTGACTGGTGTTCTACACCGGAGGTTGCTGGTTAGATCAGACCATAGACTAATCACTCTGGATATCCACATTCCACCCCCACCCCCAATCAAGGAAACCACTGTGAAAAGCTTTTCAAAAGAAAACTTCACGTTACTTAAGACCAAGGTGGAAAGATTCACAGCCCCCATGCTAAAGGACAATGCTGTTCAAGCTGCTGAATCCCTTACAAAGGCACTCTATGAGCACCTGCAAGAATGCATTGGATTGTGCTATCCCAAGCAAAACCAAGACTCACTCCTCCAAGAAAAGGAAACCAGTCTGGTGGACCCCTACCATAAACAAGCTATACAATAGAAGGAGGAAACTAGTGCAGAAAATAGTAAAATCCCAAGAAGGAAAGACATCCCTGGTTAGTATCAGCAAGAAACTACAATCCTTCATAAAATCATCCAAGGCTAGCTTCGAAAGGAAAATTGCTAAGGACTTCAAAGATATCCAAAAAGTGTTCTTTAGCTATGTCAAGAACCGAAGTGGAAACTCTCAGATCTGCTCTGAGTTAGTGCAGAATGGCACAAAATACACTGAACTGACTGATATTGCCAACATTCTGGCAGACAGGATTAGTGCAAACTTCACCCCCCTCTCACCCCCTAAAGGGCCCATAACCATACCAGAAGAATGTAGTGGCCCAGCAGTCACTGACACACAGGTTAAAACAGCCCTATCCAAAGCCAAAAATACAGCTTTAATGGGACCAGATGGTGTCCCAGGCTGTGTCTTACATGACCTCCAAAATGAACTAACCCCTCACCTAAACACACTGTTCAAACTCAGACTCTCTACAGGCTACATACCCATAGAATGTCTCACAGCAACAGTTATCCCACTGCGCAAAGTTGGAGCCACAACGGACCCCAGGAACTATAGCCCTATAAGCCTGACTAGCCTGGTCTGCAAGGCTATGGAGTGCATCATCATGGAATTCATTAACAGAGACATTGGGAACCTTCTAACATTGGACCCTACCCAGTTTGGCTTTGTTAAGGGCAGATCATGCCTCCTAAACCTGGTGGACTTTTTTGAGACTGTTACCAAGGCTTTAGATGAGGGAAAAGAAGTCCACACAGCCTACCTAGATATCACAAAGGCTTTCAACACCATTCCCCATTCTGGTATTATAGACAAGCTCACCAACCTGAACATAAACCCCTACATCACGAGATGGGTTACCAATTGACTCATGGATAAAACCCACACAGTGAGAGTTGCAGGCTCTAGGTCAGACTCTAAACCAGTTACAAGTGCCATCCCCAGGGCTCAGTCCTGGGACCCCTCCTGTTCGGTATATACTTCTCAGAGGTACAGGCAAGCACAGGAGGACTATGGCTGACCAAGTTCACAGATGACTGCAAACGGGGAGCCATAATTGACTCTCCAGCTGATACAGACATCCTCTAGAAGGGTCTTACCGAGATGGATACCTGGTGTCAAAATCATGGCCTCAAGCTAAATGCCAAAAAGTGCATAGTCACCCCCTTTGGAAAAAAACAAAGTGCCCGCGAACTACCACATACATGGTAGTCCCCTAAATACAGGAAAATGTAATAAGGGATCTGGGGACCCAAGTAGATAGTAATATCTCCTTTGATAATCACAAAGAAAATCCTTCTATGTGGCCCACCTAATCACAAAAGTGTTTTCATCTAGAACAAAAGAGGTTATTGTGCCCCTCTACTCATCACTCATCAGACCTATCATAGAGTACAATGCCCCTTTTGGGATGTACCTTACAAGACACCTGCAACAGCTGGAAAGACCACAGAAGTACCTCACCAAGAGGATTATTGGCCTCAAACATATGCCCTATGCAGCCCGACTGAAGAAACTCCAGCTGTACTCGGTTGCATACCGCTTACTCAGAAGTGATCTCTGCCTGACATACAAGGCCATGTCCAACCCAGAATTGATGGACATGCTCCACCTAAAAAAAAAAATCCATGAGAGCCACACGCTCTAAGGATCTAAACCTCACCACAATGATAAATAGGACATGTGGGAGGGATAGATTCCTGTCCCAGAGACTCACCATGCTTTGGAACAGCATTCCAATCTACATTAGGCAGAGCCCTTCACTAACACTTTTCAAGAAAAACCTTGTTGAGTGGATGAGAAACAGAAAATTTACCCCAGGGATCACTGCCGTGGCTCTGTTTGCGCAGAGGCACAGGGAACTAATGGCTCTGTTGAACCGAGGCACAGGGAACTAATCTAAGGGAGTGGCAAAAGCCAACACGTTCTGGCTAGGCTTATAGATGCCCTCGGGCAGATAGCTTAGAACTTACCTGTAAACCTATGAACCTATCATATGTGTATGTGGTATGACATTTCTGTCCATATATCTACATTTTTAAAACCTTTTTGTCTGACTACACTCCTGTACACAGAATTTTTCTGCGTACACTACAACCACTGACATGGAGTCTGAACAGATGCCTGTCTCCTTGCTGAATTGCTCTACCTGCCTTGTTTGCATGAGATTCAACTGCTTATGAGGTGATTTGCATGATATACAAGTTTCCACGTTGGCACATGTGTGCATGCCACTCAGCAGCACTTACTGAATCTAAAAATGTTCACACCAGTGTAAACAGCACAGTGCAATGCCTACATGGAAAAAAACAGGTAGACTTTATTAAATTCCCCCAGATTAAAAATTTTTTCATTGCTTGCTTAAAGCAGGGTGCACTCATTTGATCTGACAGTAGATTTTAACTACATGGACAGTACAGTGGTGCACCGGTAGCATTGTCACCTCACAGAAAGAGGTTCTCTGGTTTGATTCTCAGCTGGGGTGCCTTCTGTGCAGAGTCTGCATATCCACCCTGCGTTTGTGTGGTTTTCCTCCGAGTGCTCCAGTTTCCTCCCACAATTTCAAAGACATGCGTCTGGAACATTTCTCCACGGGCCTCCTCATGAAATTGGCTTCATTCCAAGTCGGACTTTCCTGGTAACAAATGTTAAATAAAAAAATTAATTAAACTGAAAAAACTCTTAAATCTATATAAACTCTCCATACCACACCATATTTGGCATACACTAACTTAGATAATCTGTGTAAAAGAATGTTCTGTGCCACATCAAATTTGGCATACAGTTAACTGAATGTGAAACTGGTTTCTTCTTTTAGTCCGTAGAAGTAAATACATTGCAGTACATAAAAATATAATCACTTTCAAAAAAATACTCCACTTTAAATTTAGAAGTAACCTCCCAGAATTTTTTTTTCACTTTGTATAAGCAGCAATATCTTGTAATTTGTAAATGGAGCAAGCCATCTTTATTCTTGCTTGTTAAACACATCCATAGGCATCACTATGATTTCCAAAGGATAACACGCAAATAAAAATCTTTTTTATAATTCTGTTTTTACCATAGCATTTGTGTCTGACTGTATCCTTAACACAGATGGGATAAAGGCTAGCTTTTGTCACCTTTCTGTCTTATATAGACCTATTCCACAGAGAGTAATAAAGTGTCTTTAGTGCTGATAATTATCTACAGAGTTTGGATTGTATCTACATATTTATAAATATTTTCTGTTGACAGTTGGGACATTAAGAACAGCTCTGAGCATAAATGGAAAACTGTGCTTGCTAACTCTGATAATGTGGAAAATAATGACATGAACCTATTTTTTTTAATAAAAGGGAAAAATATCTAAAAAATATGTGAGGAAAAACATAGAAGCAATCCATTAGTTTCAAAGTGAAAAGGTACTTTAAATTCTGAATTTGTGATTTATGCAGCAGTCTGCATGTGTACAGTTTGTCATTCCTTCTGCAATATTCAAAAATAGGATATATGAACATTAATGATATGAAAACAGTGTGACAAGTGCTTTGTACAGACAGTACAGAGTGTAATAATTTTAAAGAAATTGTTTCATGCTGTAGATTATGTAGTGGAGGACATATGGGAATGACAAGAGACAGTTGAAGTTAAACAGTACGGAATAAACTTTAAGACTCAGTTAATAAAAAAAAATAATGTACACATTTAAATTATACAAGTTTATTTGTTCATGTTTGACCATGTGACTACATAAAGGTACATTTTTTTTTGTTTAGGGGGTTATTGTCTGATGAAGTCTCAGTGGACTTTATTTTGAGACAAAAGAGCTTACCAATAAAACTTTAGTTATTGAGTTTCCTGTAGTCAGTTCCTATTGTCTTCCACTAGTTAAGATGGATTTTTTAGTTAAGCTTTCATGGTTGATGTTTGGAAATGTTATTTTCAGTTATTAAGTGTTTTAGTATGTCTGTGAGCATTTCCTTTTTGATACAAGAAGTGACTGATGAGAATGAAAATATTCAACAATATAGCCTCCAACAGATGTGATTTTGATTCAGATGGCACTAATATTTTACGATACAATACATTGTCTCACTTTTTTATTGAATCCTGTTTGTAGTTTTTCAAATGAGCAGTTCAAAGACCTTGATAATGATAGCACAGGTATAAACTTTTTACTATGAGCAAATACTCATGGAATTAGAATCTTTGCTAATTAAATTGCAAATGTTACTATAGGGCAAGCAATTTTTTAGGCAAGTTAAGTTTCAAGATGTTTGCATAATCATATATATATATATATATATATATATATATATATATATATATATATATATATATAAATGTCTGGTAGGTAACCGTTATTCTACCAAATTTTTGGCCTCCTGCAAAGAAATGAATGAGCAGCTTAGCTTATTCCATATTATTGGTTGAATAGGGTGTCCCTGACTTGAAATTACACACAGAGATAACTGATATGCTTCTGGATAAAATGAGCCTGGAGAGTAGTGAATCTGTAATTAAGGTTCAATTAATACAAAAAAATGATAAGGAAAAAGATGCATTGACAAAATATAAACATAAGATTCTTTGTAGATTTAAATGCAGTGTTGAGTTCTCTGATCAGACAGCAACAAAAGCAATTCCTTGCACTTATATGACTGCCAGATACTGAAAGGATTATGACTCTCAAAGAAGAAACAAATAGTAATTCTTATTCTGAATATTTTATCAACAATTCTTTGGAAAAAGCAGTTCCCTGCAGGTCACCATGAATCAAGCGATCAGAAATGGTCTGTATTGGTAAGGAAGGTCTTCAACAAGATCCATGTTTTCGAGAAGGGACCACTGAAAATTGACACAGTCAGTTTTGGCATCCTCAGGAAAAATCAAGAAGGAAGGACAACAGGAGGAGCTCATATTGGTGGAAGTAATGAATGACACCTAAGATAGTCCAACAGAGAACAAATAACAGCAAAACTTAAGCAGTGAATGCAACAAATTAATCTTTGGATTTTAAAATTTACAACTTGTTATAGAAACCTGAAATCAAAATGATTTCGAAAGCTTTTTCATTTATTCCCTTGTATAGAACCAGTGTAGTGCAGGTTTAATAAGTCTAAAAGATTATACTTGCAAGTTGAATTATTCTTTACTTTTCAAATGTTGCAGTCAAATGTTAATTGATACGAAAGGATTACACAGGAGCACTACATTTAATCCCCAGCTAAATGAAGTTATTAACTGCTCTGAAAACGTTTGAAAGAGAGATATGTGGGGATTGTTAAACAGTAAACAAAGAAGCCATTTTACAGTCTTAAAACAGTCAGATGTGTAAAGGATAGTAATATCATGTTAATGAGGACTGATAAAGGGGAGCTGTGGTTTTAATGGCTGTAGATGCCTATATTAAGACGATTCTTTTAGAAATAATGAAAACAGCAAACTAGAATATAAGAAATCTATGTGGTATCTAGATAATTGGTTAGTTGACTTAACACTTCATGGTTCATTGTCTGAAGAGTGAGTTAAGTAGTTCAACTATTGATCTATAGGGATCTTTAGAAGCCTAGCCTTACACTACCATGGTAATTTTTATCCCTTATGTTTTATGTATTAATAACCAGAGATGGGCAGAGTAAGGATATGTCAGGATGGTTCCATATACGTAGTATTCTCTGTGATACATACTATTTCTACAACATGTTCTGTTTATGTTATAGTAAATATTGAGACTATTTGCACTGGTGTTTATGCTATTATTGGTGATAAAAGGACAATTTATTGCCAACATAGGTTTCCAGATCCCTCATTACAGGATCATATTTTCAAGAGTGTGCTGTCAGTATGATGATTACAACAGACATCATCCTTGCTGAAAGATATCCCTATGCATATCTTGGGATTTAGTTTTAGCCCATGGTTTTGATACCAGCTGCTTGTTTGAAACAAGCCCTTTTGAAGGATCTTACTGTCCTCTGGGGAGTTTTTGATGGCTACACATTATAGACTGCAAACTTGTTCAGCCATAAATGCTTAAAATTGGCTTTGACCTCCAAAAAGTAGATGCCAAAGTGAAGTGGACTGAGGACAATACCATGGGATACACCACCATTGTCATTTAGAGGGGGTAGAGCCAACTCTTCTTATTTTCTAAGTTCTAGCCATGAGCCACATAGCCTTACAAATGAGTCTATACAGGTTTATGAATCAATAATTGCCCACGTCTGTTGAAGCCCCATCTTTGTTCAGGGGTATGACTGATTCCATCCTCCATTTATCTGGCATGACGCATATTTTGATGCGTATGGTGAACGGACTAAGAAGGGGGTATATAACAGCTCCTGTTTCAGGCTAACAAGTAGGCACCCTGATATATTATATGGCCCCATAGAAGAAGTAGTGTTCTTGGCCTTAGGTAGTATCTTAAGAACTTGATCTGGGGAGATAAAAGGTGGGCTGCAGATGAGGGTATGTGATCTGAGATTATTGGAGGTGGGGGGATTAAGTTGGCAATACATTTGTCTACTGTTAGATTCACCATATCCCTTTCATCTGAGTATGTGATATTGTTGAATATTAGCTCTGCATAGTTCTTGAAATTATTTCTGAGATTTCTAACATTATTTAACAGTGCAGTGGACTGTATCTGTTGCACTTGCATATACTATGAACCATTTGGCAAAATCAGGGGATGCCTGCTTGGGTTCATGGCACACAATGTCTTTGAGTTATTTATTACTGGAAGCAGTTTCTACTTCTATGTTCCTGTCTTTTGTAGGGATCTTTTACTCAGTCAAGTTGGTTAGAAGACATGTAGCCGTGGCACGGATTTTTCACCCAGTCAGATCAATGAGAGAGCATGCAACTGTGGCAAAGTGTGGCATAAATTTTCTATAATATCTAGCCAGTACCAAAAAGACTAACCTGCTTTTATGTGTGTGGAACCAGACAGTTCTTTACAACCTTTTCTTTTTCCATCTGGGTTTGATGATACACTAACTATTACATAGTCATGGCATTTTACCTGTGCCAGCTCTGTCTTACTGTTAGGACCATTTACTGTCAGTTCTAGGGATTTTAATAGAGCTTGCCTTTGGGTAGGTGAGAATCCCATTCTTCTGTCTACCCAGCAATTAACTGAGGGAGCCCCATCACTATGATGAGTCAGTTTGCTCTCCAATAACCTACATAAGATATATATTTAGCTGGGAGAGTTTATCTATGATGCCTGAGTGTGCAATGCTGCCAAACACTTTTGCCAAATCAGGACATTAGGTATGTACTGATTTGCCTTTATCCATAGCTTAAACAACTTTTTAAAGAAGACAACCAAGTTAAGTAAGGAGGATTTGCCCTTGAAGAATCCAAACTGTCTTGGTTGAAGGTGTGTAGGTTACCTATGTCCTTGTTTATTAATTTTATAATGATCCTTTCCATAGCCTTACAGATGAGGCTATACAGGCTTGTGAATCAATAATGACATGGGTCTGATGAAGCCTCATCTTTGTTCAGCGGTATGACTGTTTTAAACCTCCATTCATCTGGCAGCATGTTTTAATGCTTATATTGAATAGCCTACTTAGAGAGTGTCTAACAGTTCAAGTTTCAGGCTGAGCCTTAGGTACCTTGATGTGTTATCTGGCCCAAAGAAGGAGGAGTGCTCTTGGTCTTAGCACCTCAAGGAAATATTGGAGTTGACGGGGTAAAGTTATAACGATATTTGTCTACTATTAGATTGTCTGTATCCTTTTCATCTGAGTTTGTGATATTATTTACTATTAGCTCTGGATAGCTCTGAGCATTGTTTCTGAGGTTTCTAACATAGTTAAACAATGCCTTGGATTGTGTTGGCTGCATCTGAATATACTATAATCCATTTGATGAAATCAGGAGATGCCTGCCTAGGATCAGGGCACAGAATGTCTTTTAGTTATTAATTACTGGAAAGCAATTTCTACTTCTATGTTCTTGTATTTTGTAAACATCTTTATCCCAGTTAAGTCAGTAAAAGGGCATGCAACTGTGGTAAAATGTGATGCAAAATTTCTGTAATATCTGGCCAGTACCAAAAAGACTGCAACCAGTTTTCAAGTCTGTGGAACATCCTAGATCTTTATAGCCTTGATATTTTCCTTCTAGAGTTTTTGATAATTCCCTGTTAATTATTACATAACCATGGCGCTTAACCTCTGCCATCTCAGTCTTACTATGAGTAGCATTTACTGTCAGTTCTAGGGATCTTAATATAGCTTGCCCTTTGGGTAGGTGTGAATCCCAGTCTTCTGACTACCAAGTGATTAACTGGGAGACCCACATTACCAAAGTAACATATGCACACAAATTCTTAGACTTTGTAAATAAGAACTCCCAGAACCAGATTGTAAATTAATCAGGGGAGAATATAATATACTTGCCCTAGACATAACTAACAAGGTATCCCACACATTGGTCAAGTCAGACAACAGACTAATAGCCTTCCCAATCAAAACCTCTAAACTGACAGAAAGGCAGAAATATCACAGAATAAATGTGCAAACCTTAACTTCACCTGTAAGACATCAATTCCATACCCCTTATATAAGCAATAATCTAAAAATATTAGTTATAAACAACAGAGTAGAAAAAAAGAACTAGTGTTCAAAACATAAATAAATCCCTTCACGGAGATAAATATATACTGAAAAACCTTCCTCTAATTATTCAATTAACCTATAGGACATACCTCTCAATTGTACAGATTTGCAGACTGTCCAGATTTTGCCTCATATTTTGGTCCATTTTTCATAAAATTGAAATTTTCTGACAAATTAGTGGCAAATCATTAAAGACTGAAGTTAGAAAATAATGACAGACATTTGAGATTCAGACTTCATATCCTTCAAAAATTCATGATAATGCAAAACCTGTTAGTCTATCAAATTTCTAAGTTTGTAAGAGCAATATTTAAAAATTGTTCCCATTTTTGGGTCTTTGTCCCCCGCCCCCATTATTTATGGCTTTGTCCAAATGTATTGTTCTAAGAGGTTGAGTGGCATGCATGCCCACTAGATGAAATATGTCCAGAACACCACAAAATCTTGCCTTACTCTTTTCAATACGTGCTACGGGATCTTTTACATTGACTTGAGCTACCACCAATCAAGACAGACAAGGATTCATAGGTTTATACTAGGCTAATTGCCACCCAGGTCTCTAAAAGCCTAGCTGTACAATCCAACCTAGTTTTGTCTTCAAGTTTCTTGGATGTCTATATGGTGGGGTATGTTAATAAGGAGGTAGTTAAGGGTTATGTGGGGGGGTTAGTTGGGGATTAATTTACTTATTGTCAGCCTCTATCTTCAGAGACATGGGGACCAGATCCGGGATGAATTTGTAATATCCCATCCAGTGATCAAGGTTTCTTTTGAATAGGGTCAAGGATGAACTCTGATTATTACATAGCATGGGGATCCTTTGAGACACATATTGGTCTCTCCATTATGTTCTATGTATGATGCAGGCAAAGCTCAGGTCCTTGGATCTAGTGTTTTTGGTGCTGTTTTGCAGATGTGCAAGAGATTTATTAGAGCTGGAAATGAGGATGCCTTAAATATATTCATAGATAAGTACTAGGTTAGCTGCCCTTGCAGGCCATTTTGAATGTAACCATTTTCCCTTTTTGTGATCAAATTAACCTATCCCATTTGGTTAGAGACTGGCTTTACAGATCCGATAGTCGATAATTATATATTACCCCTAATGAGAATAACTAGGATCATATCACAGATAACTTGAGTGGACCACTACATGGGGAAAAAGCATTTAAGAGCTTGATTAGTAGTACAGGGGGCAGTACTGGGGGAAATTTTCTGTTTCCCATCCATAGATCCAAGTTGTTTTTGAATACGGGCAGGGACAAACTGAGATTTATGAGGATATGGAGTCTGTTCCAAAGCAGCTGTATGCCTGTCAGACCCCCATCATGTCCCCAGTTGGTCTTTGAAATGTACCTGTAGTTAGTATTCTAAGGGCTACACATACCTTTGTTTCCACTGGGTTGTGTTCCCCTCTGTTGGCTGTAGGTCTGAGTTGAGGGTGGCAGAGCTCAGTGAGTTCTTGTAGTATGTCTCTATCCACCCTGTAGCGCTCTACAATCTCCAGCTCATGTAGCCCCTGGAAGGTTACCCTGGGCCTGAACACTCTTCTCCTTCTCAGTCTAGGCCTATTGTCAGCAGCAGCATCAGCAGCATTGACTTCAGCATCTAGCACATACAGATGTAGCAAAACAGCAGCAGCCCCTAGCATTCTGTCAGTTAAAATTCCCAAGTCTGTACTCCAATGGTGCAGAGTATGGGGGAAAAATCAGATTGTAGGGTGTATGCATACTTTATAGTGCTCTATTGTAGGTGCTGTCTGCGTGATTGGCTACTTATGGTTCATTGCCCCTGACTAGAATATCATTAACATCATTTATTGGCCCTAGTTTAAGTTAAACAAGGGTCAAAACTAATTAATACATCATTGCCTTTTAGATACTCTCAGCAATGTAGTGCACCATGCAAATGTGTGCCTCGTAGGTAAACAATGCTTAGCAGTCTGTGCACACACACACACACACACACACACACACACACACACACACACACACACACACACACACACACACACACACACACACACACACAGACACACACACACACACACACACACCCAGACTTCCACACTGAGCATGGCAGCTAACCGCACAAACAGGTGCAGCTAAGTTCCAATCAGCTTAGTAGTCATTGGGAATACCCTCTACTGATGTCAGCTACCTCCTGTGTGGGCACCAGCATGGTTCTCTGCCTACACAGAGGGGATATGTGGACACGATTACCACATTATGCTATTCAGTAACTCCACCTTATTTGCATAGGGATCCTTGCTGACAACCTGGAAAGTACATGCTTCCAAGCGGTACCAGGTTAGTAACAGCAGCAATGCACCATTGTAGATACTCCATGCAGGGTCCTGTAATACATTTCTGTCCCCTAATATTAATTTTGTTATTTCCACATTTTTTTAAATCTTTTTTTAAGGCATGTTTGCGCACTGTGGCACACTGTGTAAACATGCCCAGATTATTAAAAAAAAAATATTTTAAAATATTTTCTGTAACTTTTGAGACACACAGAGGATATTTCCACTCATATCTATGTGTGGTATGCCATTTCTGTCTATCTATCTACATTTTTACAGCCCCTTTTGTCTGTTTACATTCCTATACACAGAATTTTTCCATGTACACTATGGACACTGACATGGGATCTGTAGGGCTGCTTATCTGCTTGCTGCATCATTCTGCCTGCCTTGCTTTCATGAGATTCACCTGCTTATGAGGTGATCTGCATGCCACAGAACTTCCTGTGTTTGGTGAATGCATGCGCAACACCCAGCAGTGCTTACTGGATCACAAACCTGCTAATTTTCATGTAAGTAGCATGGCATAATGCCTACATCAGGGGTTCCCAAAGTGTACACCGTGGCACACTGGGGATCCACAGCTTCCTCACAGTGGCGCTGCAAACTAATAAGACTAGCTGCAAAATAAACCGCAAACAGTTTGCAGTTTATTTTGCAGCTAAGCTTATTAGTTCACAGTGAACTAAGTCTAGACCTACACTGTAGCTTTTTAGCAAAACTGGCATCAACTATAGCAGTGGTCTCCAACACTGGGCCGAGGACCATTACCGGGCCTTGGAGCACTTGGAACCGGGCCATCAGGCAAGTGAATGCGTGTATGAGTGTGTGTGTGTGTGTGTGTGTGTGTGTGTGTGTGTGTGTGTGTGTGTGTGTGTGTGTGTGTGTGTGTGTGTGTGCATGTGTGAGTGAAGGCGTGCATGAAAGCAAAAGAGTCTGTGTGTGTGAGAGAGATTGGGAGAGTGAGAGCGATGTGTGAGTGAATGCAGGAATGAATGAAGAAGTGGCTGTGTGTGTGTGAGATCTGGAGAGTGAGGGTGATGTTTGAGTGAATGCAGGTATGAATGAGGAAGTGGCTGTGTGTTTGTGTGTGAATGAATGCAGGTATGAATGAAGAAGTGGCTGTGTGTGTGTATGTGTGAGATCGGAAGAGTGAGAGGGATGTATAAATGAATGCGAGTATGAATGAGGAAGTGACTGTGTGTGTATGTGTGCGATCAGAAGAGTGAGAGGCATGTATGAATGAATGCGTAACTGGGTGTGTGGCATGTGGGTGTGAGATCAGGAGAGGGACAGCGATGTATGAATGAATGCGTAAGTGGGTGTGTGGTGTGTGGATGTGACAGACAGTGAGAGCGATGTGTAAATGAATGCAGGTATGAATGAGGAAGTGAATGTGTGTGTTTGATTGGGAGAGAGTGAAAGCGATGTGTGAGTGAATGCAGGTATGAATGAGGAAGTGACTGTGTGTGTGTGTGTGTGTGTGTGTGTGTGTGTGTGTGTGTGTGTGTGTGTGATTGGGAGAGTAAGAGTGATGTGTGAGTGAATGCAGGTATGAATGAGGGAGTGACTATGACTGTGTGAGAGATCGGAAAAGACTGAGAGTGATGTGTGTGAGTGAATGCATTCATGAATGCAAAAGAGACTGTGTGTGTTTGTGTGTGTGTGTGTGTGTGTGTGTGTGTGTGTGTGTGTGTGTGTGTGTGTGTGTGTGTGTGTGTGTGTGTGTGTGTGTCACAGGGGGAGAGAATGAAGAGTGATAATGATCCCTGACAGCAGCAGCAAAGAGGTCTGTGTAAGTTTGGACCATACCATTGGACACATACCTCTCACCCTCTTAGATCAAGAAATCTGGACAAAGCCAAAAATAGTCAGAGTACAAAGGCACAAAATATGGATACTTTTAAGTACTGCTCTCACAAACTTAGAAAGTTGATAGAAATACAGGTTTTGCATTAGCATGAATTTTCTGAAGGGTATGAAGTATGAAACTCAACTGTCATTATTTTCTGACTTCAACCTCAATGATCTGCCAGTGATTTGCCAGAAAAGAACAATTTTATGAAAAAAAGACCAAAAATATGAGGCAAAAATCTGGACATTCTGCAAAAATCTATAAAGTTGAGAGGTATGCTGGACAGAGCCAAATAATAGGGACAGATTTTAAGTATTGCTCTTATAAACTTAAAGTTAATAAGGTTGCCATTAGGTTTGCTTACCTCTCAACCATAGTAGATCAGTGGTATGCTATTAAGCAGAATGTACACTTTTTGGTAATTGTCTTTTTATTGTATTTTTGAGCTTTTCTCCCCAGGTCTCCTAGCCCAGTCAGGCTGCCTCATTCAACAAATGTCAAATAAATAAATAACTAAATAAATAAATAAATGAAATATGCACTTTATGCATGCTGCGGGGGGCACCTTGGGAAAACCTAGATTCAGCAAAGAAGCTGACAATCAAAAAAGTTTGGGAACCACTGGCCTACATGGTAAAAAAAGACTGTGTAGGCTTTATTAAGTCCCCCCTTGTCTTGATTTGTTTATAAGTTGACTAGTATTTTGAATCAAACCAATGTATTGTAATTTTTGATACTAAATCATCGGACCTGAAGTGTGGAAAATTCAGGATACCTTACCTTTTTCCTGCGAAATTGCTTTTTTAATTAAATTTGTTTCACTGTTTAACCAAGAGCATAACAGCAAAGCATTTGAATAAATAAATTAAATAAATTGTCTGTTGCATAATCATCATTTTTACAAGGATTTTTACAAATGTTGCAAAGTAAATAGAGCATATGGTTAAAGTATCATTATTTTGCAACCTAAATTGTTATACTGCATTTATTAGTTATTAATACTGATTCAAATTCTTATGTGAGTATTTGAAAAGTAAATTATTTCATCAGTAAGTAGAAATATGGAATAAAATAATAGGTTAGCTGTTTTGAATAGGTTAGTCATGGAGTTTCTATGCAGCTCAATTATTAGTTCCATGACTAATAAAAAGATGTGAAGGAAAATACCTCTTACTGATACTTCAACTGATTTTTCACAAGTTTTTCTGTAAATCAATCTGCATTATTCAAGCCAAATGGTCATACTGAACATATGAGACTAAATTAGCATCATTGTCTTTTTAATTTAATTTATATAGCATTCGAAAGATGTGTTTCCATTCCCTCTAAGCAATGGCTATTTTATGTATTAGTGTAAAATCATAGCCCACAAAAAGTAATATGAGAAAATGTATGTATTTTATACTGAATTACACTGATAAATATTATTTATATCAGGAGATAAACTTTAGAGGTAATTAGCCTTCAACCCATGGAAATGTTACAATTAAAATGTGTGACTGATATGTGCTTATGTCCTATCATCACGGATTTTTACAAGGCTTAATAATACCACCTTTCAGGAAGATAAAAAAGTCAGACTGATCACTGACCAGACTCTTCTTTAGAAAAAGATGATGTTCAGTTTACTGTGCAAGTTCTTTCTTTCTTTAGTCTCTGTTACTTCGGTAGGTGAACTGGTTAAGGGACCCTTTTTAGGTATGGCCTTGGACATAATAAGTAAGAAATGCAGAATGGAGTACAAAAACTAATACAAATGTTAAGATATTTGACAAAGATTGCATTTACAAAATACTACATATGCAGGAAATTGCAGCAGGGATAACTGTTTTAGGACCTGGTCATTGCAATGTCATCTGCTTAAATTATACAGTTAATGTGAGGCAGATCACAGGGTAGGTCGTTAATATACAGTGATAATAGCAAATCCCAGTGTAGGTTATTGATATACAGTACGAATAGCATACAGACGCCCATGGGCTGAACCTTGTGAGACTCCTATCATGCTGCCAGTCTGAGTGGCATTGTATGAGCTATTCATTCTGAATGTCTTGCTTTCAAGATAACTCTAAATCATTGTATCACTTCCATAGGGAATCCTGTGCCTGAGAGTTTGTGCAGCAGCATTACATGGTCAACTGTTTCAGAAACCCTCTTAAGATCTAAAAAGATTGCTACTGTGACCATAGTCGACCTTACTCAGAGACAAACTAGGTGATTGTCTGTTTCTTTAATTAAAAAATAAAATAAAAAATAAAATAAAAGGCAGAAAATTGCCTTAGATGAAAAGGATTCTGTGCTGGGAGGTGCTACTATCTGGTATTTCCTGGAAAATCCCATATTTAGTCTAAAATGACAGAGTACTATTAAATTTTATGTTGCCTTTTAAATTACAATTTTGACTCCTCTTACTTGCCATAACAACATCAACTCACTGATGTTCATAGGTTCATAGGTTCATAAGTCTGTACAAGGCTAATGGGCCTACAGCCTTTACAAGCCTAGCCCATAGGATTAACCTGGCATCGCACCACCCGACTTTAGGTCCCAGTGCCTCTGTCAAGTAGAGCCACTGGAGTGATCCCTGGGGTGAATTTTCTGTTTCCCATCCACTCATCAATATTTCTCTTGAAGAGGGCCAGTGAGGTGCTCTGCTTGACATGTATGGGAAGTCTGTTCCATACCATGGGGAGGCTCTGGATTATGAACCTGTCCCTCCAGCATGCTCTGTTGATTGTGGTAATGAGGCTGAGGTCTCTGGAGTGTGTGGTGCAGAGAGATTTGGATTTCTTTAGATGTAGCATTTCTAACAGAGCTGGGTCAGACATGGCTTTGTAAGTCAAGCAGAGAGCTCTTCTAAGTAGGCGATAACCGTGAATGCATGCATGTAAAGCCAGGACTCTAACCACTACACTATCTCAACTTTGTGATGATGTAAGCAGAGCTGCTACCACACATAAATGTAAAAATTGTAGGATGAGAGGAAAATGTAAATTGAGTACATCTCTTTGGATGCTATTTGTGTAAAATAGGAGTCTTACTTCAGGAAACATTTTTTTTGGTGTTTTCAATTGCAAAGTCATGCCTGACCTCATTCCCAAAGTTAGTTGCACTAGGTGGCATCTGTATGTAATTCTCTGGCAAAATGTTGATGATGCCAGGGAACAAAATTTAGAAATGATGTCTCCAGCAGTGTAAGTTAAGTAAAAGTGTACTGAAAGTGAATTTCTGACTGACAATGTTATATAGTCTCAGGATGAAACTCCCCACATTCTGCAAGTTTTGCAGTATAATTCTGTTAAAGCACTGACTGAAAATGAAAGAAGCATATTATCAAAAGGATTTACATATGTACCAAGCTGCAGGAGTTATGCAGTTCAGGTACTGATGGACCTTAAAATGTTTATGAAGAAGCACAACTTAAAGGTACAATTTCATGGCAAAATTAATGACTCTGTAAATAAACCTATTGATGACAATAGAAAAAGTGTCCAGCAGCTACTGTCCACCACTACATCAAACATTAGTTGCTTTTGAAGTGAAGTGTGAGATGGATATCAGGAAACTGCTTTAAAAAATCTTAAGAAAAAACGTTATAACAACAAAGGGAGGAAGAAAAGCATTGAATGAGCTAAGCAATTATAAATCTAGGAAGCATTTATGGACCCCATTCCCTTATTTGCATAACTTCTTTGGAATATCAAAGCCACACAAGAACAGAGAAGACCCACCCTATAGACTGGTGGTGGCAAGAGGATGTTCCCTTACTGAAGCCATGGTCATCTACCTTGACTACTTGATGAAACCTTTAGCAGGAAGGAATAAGTCATATATAAGAGATTTGATGGATTTTTGGGGGGGAAATAACATTACAGTGGAAACTGACAGTATTTTATTAACTATCGATGTGGAATCCTTGTACACAGTGCTCCCTCACAATTACTACATAACATCAGCTATGGAATCATTTAAGTGACAAAATCAAGGTACACGGGCATAGCTGCAAAAGATAAGCCAGTTCATTAATCTTGTACTGGACTTTATAATTTCTTTTCCTTCAATGGCAGACATTACAAACAAAAAAATTGGTATGGAAGAGGACTTTGTGTTAAGTAACACAGAATATATGCAGTATACCGTATATATACCATTTTACAGTATAGTACTGGAGAACCACAACTGTATGAGTAACAGCGCAGACATATGCAGCAATAGGCTGGACATTCTGCAAAAACATGTACAGGGAGAGGTATGCAAACTGTCACCATGTATATGATGTTACAGCATGTACCCCAACACCTCAAACCTCTCAACCTCTTACAGCAACAAATCTGGCCAAAGCCATGAATATAAGTGGGACGAAGGCCCAAAAATAGAGGCAAGTGTTAAATATTGCACTTACAAATGTAAAGACTTGATAGAATAACAGGTCTTGCAATACCATGAATCCCCCAAAGTGTCTGCAGTCTGAATCTCAAATATCTGTCATTATTTCCTAATGTCACTCTTTAATGATTTGACACTATTGTGCCAGAAAACCACAGTGTTATGTAACATGGACCAAAGATATGAGGCAAATATTTGGACATTCTGTGCAAATCTATACAGTTGATAGGTATGAGTCACATATTATATTCAGCAAACAATTGGGGAATGCTTTGGACAAAATATCAGGGAGGTGCTGGAGTGTGGAAACAGATGCAGCAACCAATGATCTACAGCGCACAAAATCCCGGACTGGAGTACTGGTAGGTCTGGCCTGCAGTCACCTTGCAAGTACTGACAGTCACACTGGGCATGCTCATACATTTAGCTAACTTGAGCCCATGTCCCTTGCCTCTTTTGCCCAAAAAACAGTTATGTGGAAATATGTCTGTGCATACAGACAGCTATGTATGTCTCTCCATATTCCCCTTACACATGATTACCCTAGATATCAGTATATATATATATATATATATATATATATATATATATATATATATATATATATATATATATATATATATATATATATATATATATAAAACAAGATATGAGAAGGAAGGTTGGTATAATGGTTAATGTGTTTACCGTACCTTACAGATATATATATATAGAGAGAGAGAGAGAGAGAGTGAAAGAGTGTGTGGACTGATATAGACTCTCCACACATGTCTACATAACACATGTACATAATGTACACACACACAGCAAGAGTTGAGATGACATCCCTGCTATGCACGTACATATATATATGTGTGTGTGTGTGTGTGTGTGTGTGTGTGTGTGTGTGTGTGTGTGTGTGTGTGTGTGTATGTAAGAATGTCCCGACTTACATGCCAAATGCTTGGGTTATCTGCAACTACACATCACTACAGTTGTCTGATGGTAAGAGACCAAGGCCACAAAAGGACAGAATCCACACATCCACAGAACCCTGTGCCTGTGGAATGTCACCCTGTAGACAGACAACGGTGAGCAGGTGGTGTAATGGCTGTAATGCAGGCCTTGGACAGGCCATATTGTCCATGGCCAATTGCCCACCTACCAAACTGCAACCAGCCAGACATGCCTATGGCCTGCAATGTTGTGGTGTGGACAGCACACTTCCCTCTATAGCGCTGGAGGTACTGCCACTATGGGAGCATGAGTGTTTATGGACACGTGGTTTCTCTCAGCAGATGGTGTTGCTGACCTACATCCAAGTACCCAAAGCCCTACCCCAACCAGATGTTCCAGCACTGACAATGTGCAGGCAAAGACAGACACTATCTCAGCTCACCATCTGTCCACTACATTAGTGAAATAATCCATGTTGTCACCAATGCGGTAAAGGCAGCCACTGATGTAAGACTGTGCTACAGCCATGACCCTGAGCATCTGTTTGGTGTTGCATTCGGTACAAGCCTGTGCCTCCATGATGGCCCGAAACATGCTGCGAGTGACCCATGAAGTAATGCCTCTGACAGTAGGTGGATGGAGAGCAGTCCCCCTTCAAGCATTCCTGTCAATCTGCCTGTGTGGGACCTCACCAGTTGTCTGGCTATGGCCAATGTCTACACTCACTGATGTCATAGTTGTCACACTGTCCTGTTCAATGTTGACACCATGTGACTGTGCAATATCTGTGGCCTCTGAGGACTGGGCATATGTGGGTATACTGACTGTGTGTGGAACAATGGGTGCAGAAAAAGGAAGCCAAACTCTGTGACATATTTAGCCCCCAACAACCCCACCTGTGCCTAACTGTGGCCACCATCATCATCAGAGCCCAATGGGACACTGACATCAGGTTGTGAGGGGGACAGATTCCAACCCCCCCATTCACCTGTGTGGAGGAAGACAAAATTAGTACATTATTAACTGCAGTATTAAGTATAGTAATCTACACAGAGTCATACAGATGAGGAGCCACAACTGCATTACCAGTCACACATCTTCTCATTACTGATGTCATGCACATACACAGACAAGACAGGCCCTGTCTTGTAACGTGCACTTTGGTTACATCCAGTGAATGTTGCCAGTACATTACACCTGTGGGGTAAGCAATATGACAGTGTATGTGATAGAACTACACATAATACCCAGTACACCTATCCTGAGAATGATATCCCTGCTGTAGTTTCACTGCTTTGGGTATGTACCATCTCCCTATAGTGATTGAACAGGCATCCTGGAGTTATTGCCTCCTATATAGCAGGCTGCATACTTCTTCATGAATATAACTGCAGATGTGTTCGTGTATGTACAAATGCACAGCTGTGATTATCCATTATATACAATGTACTCAACTGCTCCAATATGGAACATACAACTATTCCACTCTGGCTAAACATAACAGTTGTGCCTTGGGCTAAATGGCAGTCCTTAATGTCCATACGGTATGTATAAGGCATAAAACAATGGTATCACACTTACCAGGTACAGGGCAACAGACACCAGCTACACATGATGTACCTATGAAAATCTGAGGGAGAGGGATTGTCAGCAATACCAAATGTTGCACTGTTAGAAGGTAATATGTGCATATATCCATATTTACAGTAGCTAATGTGATATTGCCTACATTGTTGAAATTCTGAGTATGTGTGCACAACTGTGCATTAAAACAACCCCCCCCCCCAGTGCAGCTAGATCTGACACCCATGTACTGGTATGCAGAGTCTGCCACAATGACTGACACACTGGTGAACAAAGTAAGCTTACCTGGACACTCCTCTGATGTGGATGCTGTAGCACCCACATCCAGGATGAATGGGGTGGTAGATGCATGGGGTGGTTGATTCTAGGTTTGCCAGTAATTCCTCTGTGGCTGTGAGTGGTTGTTCTGTTGCAGGCTCTACACCAATGGCAGCATGATCCCTGGCCACAGCAGTTGCCCTTTGACATGCAGCATTGAGGATATCTGTGGTCCTGTGTCAGACCTGCTTGTAGGTCTTTTCCTGATGTCCACTTTTGTTACCCAATCTCACAAGGTCACCCCACAATGTTGCATGCTGGTCATGATGTTGGTGACCCCTTGAAAGCAGAATGTGATGATGCAGTCTGAGGCCACCCAGGATAACAGCATTCTCAGCAGCTGTAAAAGGGGGATGCCTCCTTTGAGACATTGTTCCTGAAAGACAAGAGGGGGACACATTACAGGACCAGATACATGATTCCAAAAACCAAACAGACACCAGATACATGGACATCCACTACATGTGTGGCTATCACCAAGATAGTAGCAATACTGGATATGTCCCTGTGTGCCATGACAGATTCTGCTCTATGTCTCTACACCCATCACTGCAGTCTACTGTGGTGTGTCCCCTACAGGCAAGCTCATACTAATATGTCATACAGCCACTGTCGGACAAATAGCTGTGTGATATTACAACGACTATATGGGAACAGTCCAGCAACATCAGTGTGGTACAATGACAGACAGCAATGCAAATCTGGTGTAGTATATGTTCCCTGTAGGTATCCCTCCTCCCCACTACGCAGATGTTTGCAAACTATAAACATGTGGATGTCTGCCAAATGGTTGGCCATTCACTGATGGTTGTTGACAACGATAGGTTATCTGCCTGTCACAAGCCATACCCCTCAGAAAACATGTATGCTACAGTAATATCTGTTAGTGTAATCATTGTTTAACATTGCATGGCCAATATGTATCCCCTGTCATTGAGGTTGGGCCTGTCCCCCCCCCCCATTACTTATGGCTATGACTGAATCCATGCTGTAGTAGTTTGACAGTAATGTTAGCCATAGTTTTCAACCAATGAGGGGTGAATGTCAACAAAACAGTGACTTAGCCAGGGTACATTAGGGACAGTCAGGGACACCTGTAGAATGCCAGCAGTATTTATGTGTGTCATTGTTGTGAATGACAGTACATCATTTGATGTTACAGGAGTGTACACCCTTAGGTAGTGTCACTATGTCTAACATAGATTCCACTAACTTTCCTACAACAGCTGACCATTGTAGGAGGGAGTAACAGGGGCAGAGCTGGGATTTCACTCAAACCAGGGACAGTTGAGAGGCATGCCTGTAGCTGTTGGACAGCAGAGTATCACCTACATGTCAATGCCATAGATGTATGACAGACCTATTATTGTAATACATATTTTCCATACCTCCATCCTACCATCTGCATCCCATTATTTGGGGAAATGTATTACATACCTGGTAGAGTGAAGTACTCCTTTTTGAAGTGTTTCTCTGCAAAAAGCTTGCAAATTCATTGTTGGTATGAGCAAAGCAACATGCAGACCTGTTCTTCATAGGCAGTTGATTGCCTTTTCTAGGTAATGCTCATTAACAGGTAATTGCCTGTGCACCAGTCTGTGGCTCAGACTTGCTAACTGCATCCAAAACAGCTAGGCTGCACTTTAATTAGCCAATAACATGGCTCCACAGTGCAATATTTAAGGCCATCATATAGGCCTTGGCCCCTTTCCTAGTCTTTGGATGGGCATTATTGAGGTGTGGAGACTATAGCATCACAGAGGGGTAAGTACAAATACCATCCACTGTTGAGATGCATGATATGTTTGGCCATTGTCCCATGACATTGTGATTATCTGGCAGTTCAGTGGTAAACATTGTGGGTTGAGGTCAGTAACGAGAGGGTGACATGTGCATGTGAGATGTCATACCCATCAGAATATGCATACTGATGTAGTATCTGCTATTCTATCACCTCACTATCTTTGTTGGAGCAAACTGTGAAACATATCCCTATTGTTGGACCTTTGCCCCCCCACCCTTTATGTATGGGTGTGTCTGGATCCCTTGTTCCACGGGGTTGTGAGGTATGTAGGTCTGCAGCAGCTAGCTGAACATGCAGCTGCATATGTTCCAGGCCGCAGCTGCTGCTGCAGCCTTAGACACATAGGGGGAGTGTGAAGGACAGCAAGCTGTACATGTAACTGAGGCAGTAGTCAGTTGTGTCATTACAGCAGAGCCAGTGTAAGGGTACCCTTTACAGTCCAATCGAGGCATGTGCATAAGGTACATCTGCTATTTAACAGTGACAATCACAGAATAGTAGGCAGCATATAGTTTGGCTATAAAAATATGTGCAGTGTGTTCTACCTACAGGCCTTTGAGTTGCAAATACGGGTAGCAGTTAATACAGTAGCAGCAAACTGTGTGGGTTAAATGTGCAACACACTGGATTTGAACCCAGGACTGTGGGTGGAAAAATATACTGTATGCATGGTATTTAACAGACTGAGCTACTGAGTCAGTACTGTAGCAGGTGTATTTGCAAGATATATGTGCATACACACAGTCTGTGACACACATTGACTGCATCCATCATTACGTGCATGGCTTTCAAAGGCAGTTGTGCAGAAGGGTCCTGCTTGTACACATGTACTTTGCCATTGCTGCCTTAGCAGGTGTGTCTAAAGATGTTGCTGATAAAAGGGAACCATTACTCTGCTATCATACCTCTCCACCTGTTAAAGCAATAAATCTGGAGAATGCCATAAATAAAAGTGGGACAAAGGACTATGAAAAGGGACAATCTATACATATTGCTTTTGCAAATTTAGAATGTTGATATAATAACAGGTTTTGTATTAGCATGTGTTTTCTGAAGGATATGAAGTGTGACACTGAAATGCCTGTCATGATTGTTTAACCTCAATCTTTAATGACTTACCACTACCTTGCCAGAGAAATATGCTTTTATGAAAACCGGGCCAAAAACAGGGGGCAAAACTCTGGACAGTCTGCAACAATCTGTACAGTTGACAGGTATGCCTGGTATCCCAGGCTTCATGTACATCCATTATTATTTATTTGGCTGTGTACTGGTGTATGGTTTGCATCACAGTCCCAGGTATATTCCCATTTTTCCCATTATATGTACTTGCAGTGGCAATCAGTATATTTTACTGGAATTTAGAGTTGAGTGGCCTAGTGGGCTAATACACTATGCTGTAGTTGATAGAGGCCTGGTCTCAAGCTGCGGCTGGGGTGGTTACTTTGCAGATGTGCCTAACACTGTGAGAAACACATATGATCATTAAAGCACTTTAAAACGCATTTAAATGGGTTTGTGCAGGTTTGTGAGATGTGCCGCATCATAGCCGCTGTATAGCTATGCACAAATCCCCACTAAAAATTAATAAAGAAAAAAAAGGGGGTGATAGGACAGTGGTGAAATGGACACAAACAGGGGGAAAACATATTAAAAGGCAGGTAGGGTTGTGCCAGAAGGGTGTAGAAAAGGACCATAGCTTTCTATTTCTTGTACAGCAACAGCTGTGCAGTTTTTGTAGACTTTGTACATGAATTTGGACCCTCAAACCCCAGAGAGAGGGGTAAAGTTAGAACAACATCAATGTGCTGTGAAGCCAGTTGGACCTAATTAGTTGTGTCCAGTGGACATGTGAGAAATGGAGAGTTACGTACGGGGCAATATTTTTTTTGTGGGACAGGTGCCCACTTTTTATTTTAAAGGAGAGAGTGAAATGTTTGTGGAGGGATGTAGGTATGTGTGGGGAGGTAAGTTGGGTAGGAGAGGTTGCATTTGCAGACAGATAAGACAGACAAGACATCATACGGGATGGTGTGTGATACATCAGGGGGTTAACACCTTGGACTGGGAGGGTGTTGTGGAATCAGAGATGCATGTGCCCCCAGAAGGCAGCAGTGTGACTGAGCTCCCCACCCACAGGCAGTCAACACTGCTCCTTCACTGCCCCGAAGGTGGCTGTGCTGGAGGCTGGGTGCCAGGGTCACCAGACCCAGGCAGGTTTTTAAGTCTGCCCTGAATCCAGCACATACATTTTTCATATCTCCTATGCACAATCCTGCACACCATTGCTGGTAGTTGATCTTGAGTGACTACTGCTCCTCTGCCACCACTCTTGGGGGGGACAGGCCCTATGCCCTGAGGCAGTTCCACCCAAAGGGGGTGCAATCATAGTGGAGGGGGCACCACTGGCTTGGGTCCCAGATGTGCTAGGACCCCGTGCCATGACCAGCTGAGGCATGGTAGGCAGATCAGCAGGAAATGGCCTACCCTGATATGCTGTGGTGATAGAGGTATAGCTATGTGTAGAAGTTAGTTATAAGCAAAACATTTTGTTAGTTATAACAGCATGCCAGAAGAGTGAAGAAAACCCATTAACATATCAATGCATAATGTGGAACACAGCAATAAATAACTTAACAGTCAGTATATTAACAGCATGCCAGTAACAGTTACAGCATAAGGCCAACAACAGTAGTAATTCAATATGATATGTTAATATGTGGGTCTATATTTGATGATCAAACTTTTAAAAGTTCAACTGTCATATGGTCAACATATAGAATGAAGATCTCTGTACAGCACAGAATGGGAAGATTTACCTTTTCTGTACTATAGTGCAATCTCAGAGTTGGTATATTTAAATAGTGGGGGGTGTGGGGGTGCAGGGGGGCTTGCCCCCTTCTTAAAACATTCAGGTAGGTTATTTGTGTAGTTTATTTTTTTATTAGATTTTCAAACTTTTAAAAGTTTGATCATATGGTGTCGACCATATGATAGTCGAACTTTTGAAAGTTCATTTATCTAATATAGACCCGAATATGCAACCATTGTAATGCATACCAATAATAAAACACCTGCCCAAAATAAAGTTTAGACAACAACATATGTTAATAGTAAACCATAAATAGTGTATAACAACAGTAAATTTAGATGAAGGTTAGGGGTGGGGAGAGACAAATACAGTCCATCAATACTGGTATAGGCTATATAGTTTACAACAGTACTGCTATATACACTACAAGTCTATCCTTCCTTTATGTTTAACCGTGCTCTATAGCAGCTGTAGCACATACATACCTCTCTAGCTATCTGCGTGGGACAGTATGGGCCAAGCAGTAACACCTGCAGGTACCCATCTACAGAGAACACATAGGTGGACCTATATAACTACCAAGGTGTACTGTGGACTGATGTAGTGTGACTGTGCTATTGACATAATCATGTCTAGGATACATGTGTGAAAGAGGGATTACGCAACAGTAACTACAGTCTGTAACAGTGTGATACCTGAGAGACATGTATGTGTACAGTACAGAGAGTAAACAACTATCATTTCATCCTTGGCAGGCATGGGGATAAAACTTCAGCAAACTTTCACAGACTCTGCAGGCATACAGCCATACCTAGATTACACATTTTATTTTGTTACTATTGTAGTTTTTGCCTTCATTTTACGAAGCCTTATCACATCCCTGGTCAATGCTCTTAACAGTCTGTTACATCTGAACACACACACTATTTACACATAATAAGGGCTACTTCACATATTTACCAGTACTTCCCATGAACAGAACATCTGTCATCAATACAAAACTGATTAAGTAATATCTATTAGTACATGGCACTGGATTTGAACCCTGGTCTGTGTGTGGCAAAATGTACTTGAAACAGAGCATTTAACAAATTGAACTGCTAAGCCACTGCTGACCACTGACTGATGGATATTTGTCTAGAGCTGACCTGGAAACAAAATATGACCCGGTAATAGTATTACAGTTTTACAATAGACTTCAGTGACAGTTGAACACATATGCATGAGATTTGTGCATGACAGAGATAGTAGGTAAACTATACATTACTACGTAGAATGCACACAATAAACTGTTAGTGGGTGAAAATTTCTGTAAAGTCTACAAACCATATCAGATTATTGGGTTGTCTAGCTCACCCGTATACAGTTGCAGATAGTATATTTGCAGTCTGCAGATATTTTATTTATTTATTTATTTTATTTATTTATTTAAATCTGTTGACCGGGAGTGTCCGACTGGACGTGGGTCCATTTTCAGCGGAGGCCCGGGGAGAAAAGCTCCACAGTAAAATAAACAGACAGTAGTTACATTGGATTACATAGCGATTAAAAATTTAACATAGAAATTACTTACAACATATTTACAGATGAAGAACATAGTACATCAGTAGACAACTAGAATCTTTATCTGTGAAGTACATAACAGGCATTAACAAATGTAACAATGAGAAGTTCCTGCTGTATAATAAGTACTAGGCTTATGAGCATCTGAGCTTGCTATAATCAAGGTAGTTAGTGGAGTGGAAAGAAAGGTAGTAGTTGGATGGGGTGGATGATATTAGAGTGGGAGTTGCAAGAGCATAGCCAGCATGTTTTTAGGTGCGCTTTTAATAAAGTTTTGAAGTTGGTGCATGATGGTACAGAGGTAATTGTGGGTGGGAGTGAGTTCCATAATTTGGCTATGACACAAGAGAATAGTGCTTCACCAGCAGAGTTATTGGCTTTAGTGATCTGCAAGTGATTTTTGTTGCTGGATCTTAGTGGTCTGGTGGTGCGATAAGGTTGGAGTAGATTCTGGAGGGATGGGACATTTAGTGGATGGTTTACTAGTTTGTGGGCGAGTGAGAGTTGATACCACTGAAGGAGGTGAAGAAGTTCAAGCCAGCCCAGTTCAGCAAGAGAGAGACAGTGGTGACTACGGTAGGATGCCCCTGTGGCGAATTTGGCGATTTTGTTGTAGCAGGTCTCTAACTTGTTTAGATCACATTGCCTTAGGTTGGTATATACTGGAGAGGCATAAAGTAGGGTGGAGATAAGGTGGGAATTTGCTATTGAAATCTTTGCTGCTTTGGTGAGAAATTGTTTATTTCTGTATAATGCTCCTAGTTTTTTGTGGACTTTTTTTATGGTCATGGATATGTGAATGTCAAATTTTAGTTTATTGTCTAGTTCCACTCCTAGCAATTTGGTGTGTTCAGTTGGGTATATAGCAGTGTTGTCTTTTGCTGTGATGTTAAAGTGAGAGTTGTTTTGAGTATGTTTGGTGGGTTGGAAGATGAGTAGTTTAGTTTTGTTTGGGTTGAGTATTAATTGGGCATCGGATAACCATGTTTCAACAGAGGAAAAGGCTTCCTGTGTGACTTTTTGCAGTTTGGGTAGGGACTGGGCTGAGCAGATGATGGTCAAGTCATCTACGTATTGTATGAGTGTGCCATGTTTGGTGGCAGAGGCTGGATTATTGGTGTAAACAGAGAAGAGTTGGGGTCCAAGGATGCATCCTTGGGGAACCCCTATGGAGACAGGTAGTTGGGGAGATATGTCATTCTGCCATACAACGGATTGTTGGCGATCAGACAGGTAACTCTGAAACCAGTTGGTGACTGATTTTGAGAAGGATAGGTTATTGAGGACAGAGATAAGTTGTTTGTGTGGGACCATGTCAAATGCTTTAGATAGGTCTAGGAAAGTAGCAGAGGAGAGATAGCCATTGTTTTTATGCTGAAGGATAGTGTTAGTAAAGGAGAGTAAGGCAGTGGTGGTGCTATGGTTTGGTCAGAAACCATGCTGAGTACTGCAAAGGAGGTTGTTCGTAAGGAGGTAGTCTGAGACCTGAGAGTGTATGCATCTCTCTAGTATTTTGGATATTTGGACATATTACACTGTCATACTTGCCTGCAGCACCTTATCTCAGAGCATGAATGCATATAGCTGAAATGCAATGGTTAACACAAGACAGTCCTGATATACACAAAATACCCTGGGTGTTAATGGTATTGTTTCAGATGTTACTGCAGAGCAAGTGTCAGAATGCATTTCTTGTACTACACCTCTAAATTTACAGTTATTGCATAACACTCTCATCTTCTTCTTTCGGTTGCTCCCATTAGGGGTTGCCACAGCAGATCAACTGTTTCCATTTCTTCTTGTCTTCTGCATCGTGCTCTGTCACACCAACCACCTGCATGTCCTCTCTCACCACATCCATAAACCTTATCTTTGGCCTTCCTCTTTTCCTGTTACCTGGCAGCTTCATCCTTAGTGTCTTTTTCCCAATATACTCTGCATCCCTCCTCAGCACATGTCCAAACCAATGTAATCTTGCCTCTCTGGCTTTGTCTCCAAACCTTCCAACCTGGGCTGACCCTCTAATATACTTATTCCTAATCCTGTCCATCCTCGTCACACCCAGTGCAAATCTTAACATCTTCAACTCTGCCACGTCAAGCTCTGACTCCTGCCTTTTTGTCAATGTCATTGTCTCCAACCCATATAACATAGCTGGTCTCACTACCCTCTTGTAGACCTTCCCTTTCACTCTTGCTGGTACTCGTCTGTCACAAATCACTCCTGACACTCTTCTCCACCCTGCCTGTACTCTCTTCTTCACCTCTCTTCCACACTCACCATTACTCTGAACTGTTGATCCCAAGTAATTAAACTCATCCACCTTCGCCACCTCTACTCCCTGCATCCTCACCATTCTATCATCCCTCTCATTCACACACATATATTCTGTCTTAGTCTTGCTGACCTTCATTCCTCTTTTCTCTAGAGCATATCTCCACCTCTCCAGGGTCTCCTCCACCTATTCCCTACTCTCACTACAGATCACAATGTCATCTGCAAACATCATAGTCCACAGGGACTCCTGTCTGATCTCGTATGTCAACCCTCTCATAACACTCTTTATTAGCTTTACCTTGAGGAAGGTAGTGGTATTCTTTTGTGTTTTTATTACAGAGCAGTTGTCATACTCAATTTCATGCAAAACAGCCCTAACTCCATACATATGGCACAACACAGCTTTATTATGGGTACTTTCATGCAGTTAATGGTATAGTTTCAAGACTTTATTGCACAACAGTTGATATAATGCAAGTGTTACAATACAGCTGTAATACCATAATTATTGCAGTAGAAACTTTATTTCATTTACATTGTTAGGGTTAATCCTTTACTCTTCCCTGTTTATTACACTATAGTTGGCAGTAGTCACTTATTGCAGTACAGGCCTACATCCACATTCATTACAATCCAGACATCTTTACTGTATGTAGCTACTGGCAGTTGATGCTTTACTCTTTCTTGCTTATTTGACTATAATTAATCTGTACTCACTACACTCACGGCTCAACCTGGCCATGCACCCTACATGCATCTCTAGGTTGTGAGCTCTCTCCTCTGCAGCTGTAGGGAGATAAGGACACCAATATGCAGACCAGTTTATCAAACATTCAGATTATGTATTGGTAAAACAATGCTAACAGTAGTTACAAACTTGTGGGGCATTCCCAGCCCAAGCTTCCCAGATTCAGGTGTTCAGAAGATTCCCCTTCCGATGCTTCAGATCATCATAATCACAATGGTCCTGCTCACCTGTGCGAGGGATACCTGTAGCATTGGTGCGATCATGTGCCATCTGGTCCCGGGAATCCACCTTATACTCTGAGCCCTGGAACTACAGCCCGTCTTCATAGTCTTCCACCAGGAACCCAACCATGACTCTGGACTCCTGAATGCCCCACCACTGCACCCAGAAGCACACACCCTCTCCAACACCTGCCATAGTTCTTGCAAAGTTCAAACTCCAGCTGTTTATGCTGTATTCCTGCCTCTTTCACTTAATATAGCTTGTTTTACATGCCACTGGCAATTTTTAAAAATGTGGCATGTCACTTGACAGTGCGCAAACCACTGCAGCTGAGCTAAGCAGTCCTTAACCTGGCAATGCTTAACAGTGCACAAACCAGCTAAGCAGAGCCAAGCAATGCCAAACACTGCCAAGCAGTGCTTATACAGAGATTGTTTAAGCAGTGCTTAGCTCGTCTGAGCAGGTCTTAACAGAGCTTAGCTGAGTGCAGCAGATCATGATTTAAAAATAATTGGCACAATGTATATTTCCAAAATAATTGCTTAATATCACTTCCATGTTTTCAAACCCTGCACCTACTGCACATAAGACTGTAACTCTATCCAGTTGGCTATGTAGATATCTGGAATGCTGCTATATATTTACATATACCTCTGAGCCACATTTAAGCGCTGCTAAGCACTGTACCAGACCATGCAAACCCGCTAAGCAATGCTTAAACTTGACATTTGAATCAAAAATTTAATGCATCTGATTTCTATTTTTAGAAGTCTGGCGCATGCCAATTGCAGCACGCCATGCAAACTTTAAAAAAATATTAAATACATGGAAATCATGCACTTGGACAGTGCAGGGGTGCATTACTCATCTGCAGGCACAGTTAGTGACGTACTCCCTAAACTGATTCAATAACGGTGTTCCACAGCTCTCCCTCGGCAACGTGCCATCATTAATATGCATGGCACACTACCAAGGGGGAACCGCATACACAGGCATGGTAACTTCCATGCAGGGTCTACACTATGCCTACACAGAATTTATTAAATCTGGGGGAACATCTTTGTCTTCTTTTTTCTTATAGTAATGTTCTTGAGTCTTTCCAAATTCAATTTTGATTTCTTTCTTTTCACCTGCCCCTAGCCTCATTTTTCTATCTTTTTTTTAGGAAAAATGATGCCTTTTTCTGTAGAGTGAAAGTTTTCTGATAAAAATATATTATCATTTCCTGTATTCTGTGTTACATAAAGCAGTGTCCTTTTTAATAAGTATTCTCTTTACGTTACAGACATTTATCAGTTTCTTTTTCTTTCTTATTTGTTGTGAACTTCTTCCTTTCTTTCTTTTTTTGGTTACTTCTAAACATTCTGAATCCTCAGATTGTTAAATACTTGCATACAGAATTCCAGAATTGTTTGGGGCATCGTCTTGTTTCATAGGGGTTGAATAATCTTTATAGACACTAGACATGTCATTTCCTAAATGTGTTCTATTTGCTCTTTGCCTAACATTATTTATCTCACCAGACCAGTCATTAATATATGTAACAACAGTTCTCCAAGCCATGCCAATTGCACAAGTGTGATCATTAATACTAAGTCTAGATTTACTTCTAATAATGATAAGCAAATCATCCAACTTTTGACAAAAGGAACACAGCACACCAGTTTTGTCAGGTGCTACCTTTAAATATGCATAGCTTTTATTATATTGCACAAGATATTTGTGCTTTAGCAAATCATTAATGGCATACTCATTTAAGGAATATATATTCAGCATCAAATTAATAAAAATGTATAAATGAAAAGAATAATCAAAATCAGTAACCACAGAATTCAGAGAACTTAAATCAAATCCTGTGACAAATATCATATAAGCAATATACAACTGAATGCTAAAGTAAGTACTGTAAAGTTGCTGCTCTGACCATTCAAGTTCTGAAAGTCAGACAAAAGCTGTAATTCTTTACGTCATGTGTGAATACACACAGAAGCTTCTGCTCACTACCACTCGCAGTCGCACTTCTTTTAACAGTAAAGATCAATGAGTCTGTGTGAATTTACAGCTGACTAGGCCCCTTTCATTAACCATGACATTTGATCAGGCCATCACTTCGAATATTTTAATGTGGGGCAACTGTTTGTTTGCAACAAAGGTAAAATGCATTATGTGGATATCCATAGGTTCACAGGCTCATAGGCAGGTATTAGGCTATCTGCCCGAGGGCATTTATAAGCCTAGCCAGAGTGTGTTTTGGCTTTTGCCACCCCATTGATTAATTAACTGATCCTCTGTCAGGCAGAGCCAATGAAGTGAACCCAGGGGTGCATTTTCTGTTACCCACCCACTCGTAAAGGTTTCTATTAAGGAGTGTTAGTGAAGGGCTCTGCCTGATGAAATTTGGAATTTTGTTCCAAAGCATGGGGAGTCTCTGTGACAGTACTCTATCCCTCCAGCATGTTCTATTTATTGTTGTGGTAAGGTTTAGCTCATTAGAGCCCGTGGCTCGCAGTGACTTGGATTTCTTTAAGTGGAGCATGTCCATCAATTCTGAGTTGGACATGGCTTTGAAATTCAGGCAGAGATCACCTCTAAGTAATCGATATACCACTGAGTACAGCCGGAGTTTTTTCAGTCTGGCTGCATAGGACATATGTTTGAGGCCAGTAATCCTCTTGGTGAGGTACTCTTGTGGTCTTTCTAGCTGTTGGAAGTGTCTTGTGAGGTACATCCCAAATGGGGCATTGTACTCTATGATGGAGTCTAATGAATAATGAGTAGAGGGGCACTATAACCTCTTTATTTCTAGATGTGAACCCTTTAGTAATTAGATGGGCCACATAGAAGGATTTCCTAACTACTTTGACAATACGATTGTCAAAGGAGAGATTACTATCCATCTGGGTCCCCAGATCTCTTATTACCTCTTCTGCATTAAGAGGGCTGCCACCTATGTGGCAATTCGTGGGTGTTTTGTTTTTCCCAAATGGGATGACTATGCATTTTTTGGCATTTAGCTTGAGGCCATTACTTTGATACCAGATGTCCAACTCAGTAAGGCCCTTTTGGATGATGTCCGTGTCAACCGAAGAGTCAATTATGGCTCCCAGTTTGCAGTCATCGGTGAACATGGTTACCCATAGTCCTCCTGTGTTTGCCTGTACTTCTGAGAAGTATATGCTGAACAGTAGGGGTCCCAGGACAAAGCCTTGCAGGACACCACTTGCGAATGGTTTAGAGTCGGACCTGAACCCCTCTATTCTTACCGTATGAGTTCTGTCTGTAAGTCAGTTGGCAACCCATCTTGTGATGTAGGGGTTTATGTTCAGGCTGGTGAGTTTTTCTGTAATACCCGAGTGGGGAATCATGTCAAAAGCCTTGGCGAGGTCAAGGTAGGCTGTGTGAATCACCTTTCCCTCATCTATGGCCTTGGTGACTGTCTTGAAGAAGTCAAGCAGGTTTAGTAGGCATGATCGACCCTTAACAAAGCCGAACTGGGCCAGGTCAATTGTTTGGAGGTTCCAAATGTCTTTGTTAATGAGTTCCATGATGATGCGCTTAATAGCCTTGCAGACCAGGCTAGTCAGGCTTATGGGGAAAAAGTTACCAGAGTCAGTTGTGGTCCCGCCTTTGTGGAGAGGAATAACCATTGCTGTGTGTCATTCTATGGGCATGTAGCCTGTGAAGAGGCTGAGGTTGAACAGCGTGTTTAGGTGGGGAGTTAAAATCTGATAAATTGTACATCAACATGGCTATAGCTGCTCATTTAAAAAAAGGATAAAATGCATTTCAGAATACCCAGTCCCTGAGCTTTGGAGGGGTTAATGGCCCCCATACACCAAGGCTGTATAAGTGGGTTTTGCCATGGTCTTAGTAGTCACCTTTCCCTGAACCACACCTAGCCTAAAACCAGCTCTGCTCAAAGGTTTCTGCAGATGATCATTGAAGCTTGTTTGAGGAGCTGAGATTGATGCCATTATGTATTTCTTTAACTTTCATCCCAAGCATCAGGCGTTTCTATCTTCTGTAGGGCTGGTGACAGTGTGGTTATTTTTTCTTTATCTTTCCTCATAAACCTTAGAAGGGTGCATGGAAGGTCACTAAGTTTTACTGAAGCAGTGCACTGCCTAAAAGTAAGTTTGATGCATTTTTGTAATTATTATTTTTTCACTTCCCTCACAATCAAACATCAGATGCATATACAGGTGGCTGTCTTCTAAAGGAGTGTAAAGAAGCATTCTATTTATTTTTGTTTCACAGCAAATGTGTTCCATTTATTTATTTTTATTTATTTATTTGTTTATTTTCAGTTTTGTCCAAATGTGACATCAGAAGGATATACAGAAGGTGGCAGTTTTCTATGGGTAGGGGTGAAGAGGCATGCTGTATGTGTATATATATATATATATATATATATATATATATATATATATATATATATATATATATATATATATATATATATATATATATATATATATATATATATATATATATATATATTTTGTGGAGAGGAATAACCATTGCTGTTTGTCATTCTATGGGCACGTAGCCTGTGAAGAGGCTGAGGTTGAACAGCGTGTTTAGGTGGGGAGTTAAAATCTGATAAATTGTACATCAACATGGCTATAGTTGCTCATTTGAAAAAAGGATAAAATGCATTTCAGAATACCCAGTCCCTGAGCTTTGGAGGGGTTAATGGCCCCCATACACCAAGGCTGTATAAGTGGATTTTGCCATGGTCTTAGTAGTCACCTTTCCCTGAACCACACCTAGCCTAAAACCAGCTCTGCTCAAAGGTTTCTGCAGATGATCATTGAAGCTTGTTTGAGGAGCTGAGATTGATGCCATTATGTATTTCTTTAACTTTCATCCCAAGCATCAGGCATTTCTATCTTCTGTAGGGCTGGTGACAGTGTGGTTATTTTTTCTTTATCTTTCCTCATAAACCTTAGAAGGGTGCATGGAAGGTCGCTAAGTTTTACTGAAGCAGTGCACTGCCTAAAAGTAAGTTTGATGCATTTTTGTAATTATTATTTTTTCACTTCCCTCACAATCAAACATCAGATGCATATACAGGTGGCTGTCTTCTAAAGGAGTGTAAAGAAGCATTCTATTTATTTTTGTTTCACAGCAAATGTGTTTCATTTATTTATTTTTATTTATTTATTTGTTTATTTTCAGTTTTGTCCAAATGTGACATCAGAAGGATATACAGAAGGTGGCAGTTTTCTATGGGTAGGGGTGAAGAGGCATGCTGTATGTGTGTATATATATATATATATATGTAGATATATATATATATATATATATATATATATATATGTATATATATATATATATATAGGATGTCATATTTTAGTGGGTAATCAAGAATTTTATCCTATACTTTCTTTTCAAGCATTTTAGCAATTGAGCATAGGTTGGCAATAGGGCAAAATTCCTTGTTACCTCTTAAGGAAGTATTTCATGTCCAGTGGATATATTTCCATTCAGTCTGAGCTTCATGACAGTGGATCAAAGAAAGTAAATGGCTAAGTTAATTACAGTTTGGATAGCTTCATAAATGAATGGTGAACAAGTTTAGTGTGATGATATCCTCAGTAGCTATTGCAGTCTTTGATGCAAACTCTGAAGCAAAATGTAGTTTACAAAGGCCACTATATCATTCTGTGAATGTTCTATTTTATGTCAGAAAATTTAATTACTGTGTTAGTTTCTCTATATACAAGAGTGTATACTGTAAAACTGCAATGCTGTTATTGTTTTTGTAATCTAAGAGAATCTATATTGTAAAGAAATGCATGGCATGCTGGCACTTTGGTGTACAGTGAAAAAGCCCTGATTATGGCCCAGGTGACCTGGATTCAATTAGCAGCTCAGACATCTGTGCAGCAGAAGGAAGGGTCACTTGCACAGGGCAGACTAAGGCAGCTATTTCCCTGATAGAGACCAGAGAAACAACTGAAATGGTGCTACTGAAGGTAGGCTGTGCACCCCCTCCTTGCAGAGGTGAGGGATGGTTCAGCAGTGACATCATTGCACATCCCATCTATGAGATGTTACTGGGCATGTGCACAGGGTAAGAAAAAAAAGGTTAAAACAAAATTCCCCAGCAGCAGTATGATGCTTCACCAGGATTCACAGTCTTCTCAATGGTCCCGGGTATTGGTCAGGAATAGCCTGGAGGAGGCTAAGGTTGGTCCAGAAGACCTAGTGAATGAGGAGAAGAACTAGTGGCAATGTATGGTCAGCTGAGCAGAGACAAAGAGAAGCTAAAACAATAAGAGACATAGATGGAGTGGAGTGATAGTGTCCAAGATGATTTTTACCTGGACGGCATTGTTGCAGTAAGTGTATATGAAATTGTCATCTAAGCCAATGTCATAAATGTGCATATATGTTTTCTTTAACTCTGTCCCAAACATAGTTGTGGGAACATTATGATGATCTTGAATCTGTAACAAAAATGATTAGAAAAAATTTTGAAACATTTATCTTATACCTCTGCATGCAGAAATAATTGTATGATGAAGTTGTTGCATTACATAAACATTGTCCCTGGGATTCATGAAGATTGCGCCAGGTGCAGGTGTAGCGTAGGTGGCATAATGCCAAATATGGCTGCAGAGCGATTCAGGTACAATCGAATTCCACGTGCACTACTGGCATATGCCAGATCTGCGCAGCTCCCGGCATAGGCATGCAAATCACCCCATGCGCCGTACTGCAGCATGCAAATGAAGGTACATAGCGATTCATGAAGTGGCGTAGGTGTAGAGTAAGCCTACAGAAATGTAGACCAAAAAAATGGTTTACATGTTGACAAACAGAACATCGTAGCCATAGAAGCAGACCAGACTCATGTATAACAAAGTTAACATATGCCAATCGCTAAATATACAGCTAATGGCATAAGAAAAGATGCACAACACATACAAAATAACATTTAATGTCATGGCCACAGTAACACAAAGGACAACCGTAGGGCATGTGTGCACAAATGGGAACACAAGGAAACTATATACAAATGTCATAAAATAGCAATGTAACAAAAATCATGATTTCACCATAATAGTCAATGGTATGCATGCTACATCACAATCAAGCTGTAAGGGTTGCTAAGGGCCTGTGACATCATTCGGCATGGTAACTATGAATTAGTAGTCAATGCCATGTAAATGAGGCAAGTAATAATGAATTGCAAATGTCCTGCCGGCCAAAGGATGTACAATACGGCGCAGCACTACAACACCGAGGAGTGGTCTGTAGGAATACATGACATCAGCAGTGGGGTGTGCCACTGCAGCTGTAAGCACATTGGAGCAATGCAAATCCGGGCTGCCCGTTGCTAAGCAAAACCACAGGACAGGGGCGTGGATGTAGGTATAGCTCTGCTCAAAATAGCAAAAAACCTAAAACACCGCCCCAGGGTAAAGTATCACCTCACAAAAAGAGAAATCCAAACCAAATAAGAGGTAGATACACCACGACAATCACAGCAAACAAGGTGAAAAGCAGTAATAAATCCCAAATAGAATGCTATAAAATCAGTCTTTTATTAGAAGTAGTGAGCGCTTTCACGTCTCTCAGGACGCTTCATCAGACTTAATATCAACACATACTTTCAAAAGTGATTATATAAATGTAATGCACCTATAAGAATATAGTTGCAAGATACATAGCAATAAGAAACAAAGCTATTGATGTAAAATAGAAGCAAGATACTTCAATTATATAAAATATAATGAAAAATATACATATGTATTAAAACACATTGCGATAAATACCAGTGTACAAAAAGCATCCATATAAAAAAGATATACAAAATTATACTAATAAAATGACATAGTATATCATAAAAGTGTACTAACATCTGAATGGTTTATCTATTAAAAAAGGTCTCAATGAAAATTTATCATTGAGGCCATGTCCCTTATCAGCTGTCAATTTTATAACCCATCTAGCTTCCTCCTTTTCAGTACCATTCCGAATACTTCCTAACCTCTCTGTAGCATATATATGTTCTAAAACCATGAAGTTAAAAACATGCGTCATATCATGTTGTAAAACATGATTAGCCAAAGCATTGGTCTCATTTTCCCTCTGGATAGCATACACATGCTCCCTTATCCATTCCTTAAGTGTCCTGTTGGTCTTGCCAACATAAAAACATTGGCATTTTTTACACTGACCAAGATAGACTACATTCCTGGATTTACAATCTGCATGGATATTGAACTCATATTTTACCCCAGTATCTGGGTGTATAAACATATTAGAGTTCATAATGAAACCACAATGATTGCAATTACGACAGGCATATGTTCCTTTTCTTTGGGAAGTGATTCTATCTATTCCTTTCCTTTCATAGCAAAGAAGTCTTTTAAGTGACAAGGTTCCTGAAAGCGCATGTGTACGTGGATGAAAACATGCCCGAATCCCGGTAAGCGGACTCATGCGCCGTGCACCACAGGCCAAAAAGGAAGTTCAGGGGAAGACAATATGGAAATGCTACAGTAGGGTAATAGGAGTAGAACCGAGCAATTAACACCTATTAACTCATAGTGGGCAACTGACGCCAGCTAAGAAGGCTGCTAGCAGCAACCTGCAGAACAGGATAGGGGAGGTGTCGGATTGCAGAGAAAAGAGAGCTGTAATTGCCAAGCAAAGCAAGCCTGCAGTAGATTGGCAATAGAACACATTTGGCAAGACAATCCTGGTTCGGGAAAGTACAAAACAAGAAAGCAGGCTGCTGGATGCATGCCAAACAATGGGAGGGGAACTGTTAAGAAAAGCGGAGGCAAGGGAAAGAGGTAATCCACAGCAGCTAAATGTAATGTAACACCAAAGGCAGCATAATAGCAGTATCCATGGTAAAACACAAGATACCCTGCAACCCCTAATGTACATACACACCCTATGACATCATCAGTGTTCAAAGCACAATAGTATAAAGTGTGAAGGCACCTCACACACACTTGTGTATTCCCAAACACTGCACCATCGGTGTAAACAGACGGGGAACTTTTACAATGTACATGTTGGGGGCTGCCATAGCTGTGATTCATCAGCATGTGTTGGAGACTGAAGGTGTTGTGGAGGATGATGCTGACAACCACCCCAGGCCCCGGCGGAGGAGAAGAGTGTTCAGATCAAGAGTAACCTACCAGGGGCTATATGATCTGGAGATAGTGGAGCGTTACAGGGTGGACAGGGACATCATACAGCAAATAGTGGAGCTGTGCTGGCCATGCCTGAGAGCCAGAAACAACAGAGGGGAACCCATCCCAGTGGACACGAAGGTATGTGTAAGCCTGAGAATGCTAGCTACAGGTACCTTTCAAAGGCCTACTGGAGATATTATGGGGATCTCACAGGCATCAGCATCCAGGGTACTCAACCAGTTCCTGGATGCCATGTTACCACATGCCAGTGAGCATATATACTTCCCCCAAACTCAGGAGGAGTTGGCCAGCGATATGCATCTCTTCCACCATGTGGCATGCTACCCGGAGGTACTGGGTGCAATAGACTGCATGCACATACATATCAAGTCACCACCCAGAGACCATGGTAGGCACTACATAAACCGCAAGGGATACCACTCCATCAACTGCCAGGTCGTGTGCAATGCCCAGAGCATTATTACAGATGTGTGTGCTGGCAGCCCTGGAAGCTACCATGATTCCCACATCTGGCATGCCTCACAGCTGTATCAGGTATTTGTCAGGGGGGACATCCCATATGGCCTCCTTGTGGGGGATGCTGGCTATGCACTGGAGCCATGGATGATGACTCCCATCAGAAATGCACACACACCCATGCAAGAACACTATAATGAGGCACACCCACAAACCAGAATCATCATAGACCATGTGTTTGGGATGCTGAAATCATGGTTCCGTTGCTTGGACATATCTAGTGGAGCCTTGCAGTACTCTCCAAGCATGTGTGCCCACATCTTCATAGTATGTGCCATGCTACATAATATGATCCTGTGGAAACAGCTGCAGCAGGGACATAATGGTGAAGGCCCTCACAGCCCACCGCAATTGCCAAGGCCATCACAGGCACAGAGGGACTCAGACCGCAAACACCCTGTGCCAGCCCCAGTAGGCAGACAGAGGCATGCCCAATATGCCCACACTTTGGCAAAGAGGGAACGTATAGCACATACACTGACAGTGTAGGCCCCTATGGACTGACACACTTCTCCACCTGCACACACAGTAAAACGGATGGCACGCACACACACGACCACCTGCAAATTGTAATGTATAGGTGGCCTACTGTGTGAATCCTACATAGGCAGCCCTCAACTATTGCACACAAAACAGCTATTGGAACAAAGAAAGTCAACACCTGATCAGTAAACGAAGCTAACAGCATATGTTGATACTGTATGTATAGGTGCCTAGGTACACTGGTAGGTACATGTCCGATTGTCAGAGGCTATGCAGCAGCCTAGGCAAAATGTGTCTGCTATCGCCACTCCATCGGTCAACCAACTGTCCCTCTGTGGAGCAGAGCCAATATCTGGATCCATGTGTGTAATCACTGTTCCCCACCTACTCTGCATGGATTCGCCGGTGTGTCAATGAGGGCTTCCATATAGTGTATGTAGGGATGTAGTGCCAAAGCATGGGGAGTACCCATGACAGGTATCTGCCACCCCAGCATTCCCCAGTTATGGTTGTGTCAAGGTGTAGAACATGACAGTGTGCGGCTCACTCTGACATAGATTCCCAATGCTGGAGCACATCCATTAAACCTCACTCGGGCATACCATGAAGTGGTACCATCCATATGTAAACTAACTGAGTTACACATTTGACTGCAGGATGGAGGAACAGCCATAGTACAGTCCACATACAAAACACCATTAACACTTGTACAAACAACAGATAACCAAGTGGTAAAGCCAGTGACTGTGTCGTGTATGTACCCGGTTCCACGTCATGAAAGGTCCGCAATGTAATCCCAATGGCACGAATAATGGATGTTGGATGTAGGTCATTAGAGCATGTGGAAGCACATGTTAGTGGGTTAATGTGGCGGCAAGTGATGGTAAGAATCATTCAAACAGGAATACACGGAAATGCTCAAAACAGGTTTAAGCTTTGCAGAATTCCGCGCAGATCCTGGTCATGGATGTCCAGAACAGATGAAACCAGCATTATACAGTCATGTACTAACAGTGCCTGCTCTGAGAGGTAAAACAACCACTGGCAGGAGTAGAACACGCAACCATGTACACAGTCACCCACCAGCAAGCTACCCGAGATGTACCAACGGCAGGTGTGTATTGTGACAGGTTAGAACACAAAAGTGCGGGTTCAGCAAACAGAATACACTGCCATGTACCCAACGAAAGGTATGTACACTCTCTCTCCTTCTCCCTGTCTATATCTATATCTATATATATATATATATATATATATATATATATATATATATATATATAATAGGGATGGAAAGGGTGAGAGAGAGATGTATGTTGATACAGAAATACATATATCTGCGAATATAAAGACAGGTTAACGACATGTACACAACCATGGAGGTACAAATGAATAGGATACTGCCAACAACCGAATGCTTTGCATACCGACACACATAATCATGAGGATGAAAGACAGAAATATCACAGTATCTGAACAGTATAACAGCGAGTAATGTTAACACGATGTCAAGGGTCATGTAGTTATTGCTGCCAGTGCTGCGGTCCAGGTAGCTACTGTGTATAAGTGTGGTTCCGATTGCTGTAGTGTGTGTAAGTTCATGTTGAGAGTGTGTTGTGTGTTTCCGTGGGATTGTAATGTGTGTGTGTGTGTGTGTGTGTGTGCCATCGTGGAGGTGGGTGTCTCCCTACCACAGAGCCTGAAGTTGCCTGGTAAGTCACTACTGCACATAGGAATATTATATCCCATGTAGTTGCATGTGTCACTGTACACCATGTAATATAACATCATATGCAAGGTATGTTTACATACATGCCGCATACTATAGTATGCTACCCTGTGTATGCACACATGTGCATACTCTGTAGTATATGCTATTGTACTGGCGAATGTGTTAACATGCAAAGTGCACCCTGTAGATGTCATACAATCATGGATAATGATGTAACCGCTGTGTCACCCCTATACAGGTACCTCTGGCGTGCCGCAGAGACAGCAGTTCATTGCAGGTGAGACAGTTATCAGTATCAGGCATGTGAATGGACAGATCTAACTGCCATGTGGCCACTTAACACTTGTACACATAATGTATGGTCCAGTCACGTTATAAAGGTAGCAGCATTCATCAATCACACTGGCTACCCATGTACAATATCTAAAAACAAAAGGAAACAACAACATGACCTCACAGTAACACTCATTGATAGATGTGTGGACAGCTGTCCATACAACGGTGGATGAATATGTACTATACATCATAACAACACATGTGGGGTACGCAAACAGTACTACACAATGAGCTGGGATATGGGCAGCCCACATGATCCACCATTGTGGAATGTACCCCTGCAATGAGTGCAGACATTGTGATGTGCCAGCTGACATGTCCCAGACATGTAGTGGTCCGGCTGCAACATTGTCACACTATCCAATAAAACATTCCCCACATACCAAACATACAACTCTCTGTCTGTATTACACTGTGGACACTGGAGTATCTGACATCTATGGGTATATGTCATATGGGACAACAGACAGGTGACATAGACGGCCAACAGATGTTCACACATGGCCATGGAGGATGGCCAGAGACATGTAGTAACACACAGTAGATGTGATGTGTATGTGTGTACACCCTGTTGCACATTGTGTACACATGGTTCATCTATAGCCTTTGTGGAATGGTGATATAGTAGATGTGGAACACTGGACATCCTAATAGCCTGTGCACAGCTTGTGGATGTGTCACTCAATCTGACCACATACCATGTGTTGCACATCATGACTGTGTCACAGCATGAAGGATGTCACCTGTACAGCTTACACACACATACGCAGACACCACATCAGGCCAGAGATGCAGTACAATTCCCTTGCTGCTGTCGGACATCACTGTCAGCCATGCACCGTGTGTGTGTGTGTGTGGTACACACATGTCATGTGGAACATGGTGTATTGAACAATCTGCCATGTGTGGACATGGTTAACAGGCAGCTGAGACATGTTCTCAGTTGTGCAGGGCTATCATCGGTATGTTGTCCAGTGACCTGTCACACATGACACAGCATGGTGTAGTGTGTATACAACTCAGTGACATGGGTCACAATCCACAGTATGTATGTATTGTGTATGCATGCAGTCATAGCTATGCACTGTATGTGTATTCCACACTAAATATCAATGGAGATGCCTCAGGTTTCCATGCAATGGCACAGTGTCTGTACTTCACACTGTATAGCAATATAGACACCTCATACCACCCTGAATGATCATACACATATGCTAAAAGTGCATTTGATTTGTAGGGCATACAGTAAACACTGCAATGTGACACCATTACACCACTGTACCTGTGTCAGGACACCATTGCGTCAAACATGTATGCATGTCACTGCACACAGCAGCAGATTACATGTCATACTACATGTTAATGTCAAGGACATATGCCTCACATCAGCCATGTGTACTGTTAACCTGTGCTGGTCCACATGGTGTATCACAGGGATGCATGATTGTGTGAAATGCATGGCTGCTGCTATGACACATGCTTGCTGTTGTCTGCAACCCAGGGATGTAATCCAGCTAACACTGTTAATGTCTGAGATGCATGCCGTCTGCTGTATCACATGCATGCTGCATGCCTTCTGTCATATCACGTGTGTGTGTGTCTGTGCGTGTGTGTGTGTGTCTGTGCGTGTGTGTGTGTCTGTGCATGTGTGTGCATCTGTGCGTGTATATGTCTGTGTGTGTGTGTGTGTGTGTGTGTGTGTGTGTGTGTGTGTGTGTGTGTGTGTGTGTGTGTGTGTGTGTGTGTGTTTGCATCGTGGGCCTGTTTGTGCAAACTTGGAGGTAGATTATTACAGTAGTTGTGTCATATTCGGCCTTAAGCATATGGTTACCACCTGTTCCACTTTGAGAGGGACAGTCCCTCTATGGGCAGTTGTGTCCTGACAACAAATATTAAACATGGCAAATGTACCGTGATTGTAGGCCATAGTGATGTCCGATATATGAAGTAATAGTTACATGTAATAGTTATGTCCGTCTCTCAAATACATAAATTTGTGAAGAAACATAATAAGCAGCTAAAGTGCTACAAGAATAAAAGGTTCAATGTAGGGCAAAAGTAAGTTCTATCCTATGTACTGACAGTGTTTGTGTAGGCCTCTAGACCCTGATGTGTGCCCAACTAATGTCCCAATATGGCCAATTGAAAAGGCGGCAACCTAGGACAAAGAGTAGGAGTCACCAACACAACAGCAATGAGTGCAAATACTTGTGACAGAAATACACAAGACAGCTTCCATGTAGCAACAGTTCAGTACATATTGATGTATTTGGGAGGGATTGAAGGATCAACATCACCTGATTGCTATGTAGGAACCAATTAACACTGGTTTAATGACTAAAGCCTGCAATAACCATAGTATTAGTCTAATAAATGACAGGTCTTCAATGAGGGAAGGGGCCCCAACACACATATGTAATATGTATAAATGCAGTCCCCACAAAACGTTATCTGCTATGTACACCCACCAACATCTGCCCCACAGCTGAAACAATTTCAACACAGACTGTAATAACATCAGAAACATCCACTCACTCAATGACATCTGCAGAAGTGTTAACATACCTTGTGAGAGACACACTTGTAATGGCGCCATGTGAAATCATTGCTGTTGTACAATGGAACAGACGCCGATGTAACAGGTTTCGTTTGCAATAGTCTCGTAAGAGACGTTTGAGATAACAGCGACATTCACATGTAGAACTATTTACTGTAGCCGTCACACACAATCCACAGGGGACATGATTTCAGAGTATCCGGGTCTCTCCATATAGCTGTTGCAATTTTTCACAATATAATACATACAGACCGTCTCCCTCGAAGGTAGTGCAAAAGGACAATGCCCAAGTGGAGTATTCAATTATACACCACTGTTGCCATGTAATTGGCCAATGGAGTAGCTGCACAGCTGATGTGCATGTAATAATTTACTCCAGAACACCAAATGGCGGCAGGATACCACATGTTACAGGTATCCACGTATAAAACGAGGGCTTGCCATACATTCAAATTGTATGCTCATACCATTGAATCGTTTAAAGAGGAAAGGTTTAACACAGATTGTATTGTATACTCGGACCACTAAGAAGGTATGTAGAACACTCAGTATGTTAGTATATGTAGTGCCTGTGCTGTAGAAATGAAAGTGTATACAATGCAGACAGTGGGAAAAGGTATTATGTAGTGATGTCTTGTTGAGCATAGTAACGCTTGTAGAAATTGTGTGTACTGCTGTGGGCCACAAGGTAAACACCACAGACACCACAAGGGATGCTACATAAGGGCTTTAAACATAACAATTGCACTCCAGCCGCTGTTGGTGGTAGGGTATGTCCAACAAGTATGTGCCATAACAGGGGATAGCGTATGTTGATATACAGTAACAGTAGGTATATGTATGGGCGTATAATGAGAATAACATGCCTAAAGTGGTCCCGCTGTGCAATTATGCTTTGCGTCATGGGATATGGTTTCAAATATGTGTACAGTATTGTAGGTAGATAAGTCAAATATTTTACATAGCATGACTGGTATATTATGCAAACATAAGGTATGTGTATTGGATTGTACAATACACATTAACAGGATACATATGTCTTGTAGTCACCAGACAGTGTAACAGCATGATAGCAAATTGAAATGGAAGAGCTACGCAATAAACCATGCACAAAGGACATGTAATAGCGTCATAGATTCACAGTTAGGTATCATGCTGTCTGGCCAAGTCCGATTGTAAACCCTAATACAGTGTTGTCACTGGCAGTACCTCCCTAGGTTACTGTCCTGTGCCTTTGAACAGCACAGCCATTTGTTTCCTGCACCTGTGTACAGTACAGCCACTGCAGTAATCCCTGGCATACATGTCTGTCCCACATCCACCCATCGAGGTACCTCATGATGAGTGCTAGTGAGTGTCCCTGTGTGATGTACATAGGAATCATGTTCCAAAGCATGGTGTGTGTCCATTTCAGGAATGTACCCCTCCAGCACGTGCTACTCATCATAGCATTTGAGTACATATCCCAGAGCATGTCGCTCTTAGTGGCCTTTGCTTATGTTGCTTATGTGGAGCATATCCATCAATATTGGTGTGTACATGTGCTGTGTATGTTCAGAAGAGGTCACCTCCGAGTATGCAAATGACTACAGTTGGGGTTCCAGTAGTTGTGTTGCATACGTCATCCTTTGGAGGTGAGTAATACTGTTGGTGTGGCAATGTTGTGGTATTTAAAGCTATTGCTGTCTCGTACGGTACACCTCAAAGGGGGTGTTGTACTCATGAATGTGTTGCATAAGTCAGGAGTATAGAGGTACAATGGCAGGCTTTGTTCCGGCTACAAACCAGTACAGGTTATGGTGGCCATGTAGAAGGATATCCACTCACTCTTGGCAATAGGTTATCAAAGGAGTGGGTGCTATCTATGTTGTAGTACAATCCCTTATAATGTCTCATGTATATAGGGGACCACCACCTTTGTGATACTCACAGGGTGATTGTTGTAATCCAAAGGGTATGTCTATGTACCATCTGCCATGCTGCTTGAGGCCATGTTACCAACAGCAGTATCTGTCACAGTGATATCCGTATGGAGGGTGTGTATATTAGCTGGTGAATCAATCATGGCCCTTAGTGTGCAGTCATCTGGAAAACTATTCATGGAAAGTCTGTCTGTGCTGGAATGTACCTCAGGGAAGTCCATAACTAACATGAGGGTCCCTATGACTGAGGACTGGGGTATGCCAATTGTAACTGATGTACAGTAGGAACTATGGTATGCTACCCTCACTGTGTGTGTCCTGCCTGTGAGCCACTGTGCATAACATCCCAGGATGTATGGGTCGCTGTGCAGGTGGATGTGTATAGTGACAATACCAGAATGGTGAACGGTGTTGACAGCCAATGAGAGGACAAGGTAGGCTGTGTGGACGCCCTTACCATCATCTACAACCTTGGTAACTGTATTGCAGGACTCCACCAGGTTTAGGAGCCATGTTATGGATCTAACAAATCCAACCTGGGTGGTATCAAAGGTGTGTAGGCCAACAATGTCTCTGTGAAGGACTTCCATGATGATGTTCTCAATAGCCTAGCACAACAGTCTAGTCAGGTGTATAGGGCAATAGTTCCTCTGGTCCATTGTGGCGCCACCTTTGTGGAGTGTGATAACTGTTGCTGTGCACCAGTCAGGGTCCATAATGCCTGATATAAGGCTACTAGTGAATCTGGTGCCCAAGTGGGGATCCATGACATTCTGAGGTTTGTGTAAAATGCAGCCTGGGATGTAGGATGGTCACATGGAGTGTGTGTTCCAGGCTTTAGAGAGAGCAGGTCTGAATGGCGTAGTTGTGACCGCAGGGACTCTGCATTGATCCTGTATAGATGTGGGCCCATGAGGGTGTGAGAGGGGTATAAAGTTAGCTGCCAGGTTGTTGCCAATATTAGTCGGTTCTGTAATGTGTCTGCCTAACCGTTGTATGTCAGAGCAGATGTGGGTATTGCTATCGAGAGTAGTGACATACCTCCATAATGCTTAGTGGTAGTCCTCTGAATGTGTCGCAGTAATGTTGATGTAGCTAGTGTTGGTGGATGTAAGAAGGGATCCCAGAATCCAACTGAGGCTGACTAGGGAGCCACACCACCCCTGGGAGTGTACCCTACTTTGCAACTGTCTCCTCCTGTCGTGCAGTATGTCCATGGCAGTGGACCCCCAGAGGGGCGTCCATTATGTGGTGGGTACTGTCATGGCTCTGTGTGGGATAGCATGATCCATGCAGTTGTGTAAGTGCCAATGAAGTGCAGTTGGGAATGTTTCTGCGTTTGTAACTATATTGTCCATCTGCATGGGTGTCATGGCGATTACCAATCCTGTCATACAAAGCGTGAAGTGGGCTCTGTAGAAATATTGTACTGTGTTTTCTGTGAAGGGTGTGGTGCCATGATGTGGATAACAATGGTGATTAGCATACGTTCGGAACTGACCAACGAGGGGATACCCCAGGTGTGTTACACCAGTCACACATGTTGGTAATGTCCAGGTCTACGATATTGTTGGCCGTGCTGGTGTGTAAATGTTGACCCAGCCGAATGGAGTTAACAACCCATGACAGTGTTGGCCTAATGTGTCGGTACATGAGTAGGTAGCACAGTTAGGTGTGCGGTACTGTCAGTGTCACATCAGTAGTGCCTGTGTGAACCCTACATTCCAGTACACCAAGAAATGAGGGATGTTAACCATGGGGTATGTTGTGGGATCCGTAGCAAGCTACAATTTGTACAGCAGTTCTGGCCACAGTTAGTTGCACTTGGATTGCCTCTGAGGCATTGTGCTAAGCCACCAGCATGGAGGTGTGTACATCCCTGTGACATATGGACACACCTCTGTCGTGGGTGTTGTGGTCGTGGTTACATGACTGAAAGGTGTGGTCTGTGTAATAGCCTGTCAGTGCAGTGGTGTTCTCCGGAGTCTAGAAGCAGGTCACGGTCACTGCAGAGACATCAAAGTGGTCCATTATAAGGAGTGCCTCAGATGAGTGCATGTGAGATGGAGATGTCAAGCATTGAGTAGCAGTACCCTCAGGTTTTGCTTGCTTGTACTTGTTCAGGTGGTGAATATGTGTCTGACATGTGTTCAAAACAGGCAGTATGTGAGCAGCAAGAGCTTGAGATGTTAACCATAATCCCAGGGCCAACAGGTGCAGGACATCTGTGGCACACCATTGAGGTTTGTTGACCATGTCAGTCAAAGCAGACAGATACTGGATACCCTTGGAATGACACCAGATGCATAGGCAACTGTCGACGTGAATAATTTTGTTGTTCCACTGTAGTCAGGACTAACGAAGAATGCTTCTCAGGGCTAGGGTGATACCCTGCCTGGGCTATGAGATTGGAGAGCTATTGCATGTCCCTGTACATGTAGTCCAGGAAGTTGCATCTCAGGGCACTCACAGTAATGTGGAGAATGACAGCCATATTGTACCTGTTGAGGAGTGACCTGAGTGCATAGGTCACATTGTGGAACCTGTTACCCGACAGCCAGATGTCAGTGACTATCACCTTCTGTGTCCTGCTGTGTGGGACTTCAGTGTGACCGCCTACAGAGACACATATGACTAGTGTGTTGTGTATGTTATAACACCCTATTGGCTGTAGTTGACGGGCACACATGAGTCTGTGGCCTATAAGCAATTGGTGTTGTGTTTGGTGATGGGGGCTGCCTCTGTTGCCTACATAGAGTAGTATGGTGGGGCTCCGCAAATGTTGTACTCTTCCTATGTGTGGCCTGTGGTGGTGGAGATCTGCTGAGACTATGTGATGAGTGGTGTGTGCTGCAAATGTTTAACATCCCCACATTATTGTCAGGGTAAGTCTGTGTTGGAGAGAGCATTACCTCCAGCATGGCTACATATGTGTGTGTTTTTGTGTGTGTTTCTGTGTGTATCCATTGTAATGTAGAGTCTTTGTTTGCCTTCACAGGTGATGTAGGTGCGTTGCCCTCCTGCGGTCCATCTGATGTAAGTGTTCCCACAGACTCTAGCAGTGATGAACATATACTTGTGGTACAGGCAGGGTTGTCAGGGGCTGAATCTGTGCCTGTGGTTGCCATCCCACCTATATCTCCCTCATCCCTGCACACAGTTCTCATGCCAACACATACCCCATCACCAGTGGCCATAGAGGAAGGACAGTTGCCATGTGTCAGCTCGGAACAGGAACGTGTGGTGGTCACGGAAGGTGTTTTGTACACCATGGGGTCAGTGAACTGACCACAGATGCGCCACACAGGCATATGGCCAGTGCTGCTCATAGGAGGACCCCTGGCCGACATGCACCTGCACGACAGAGTGCAGCAGCTGGTGTCACCAGACATATGTTTCAGACTGTAATGGTGGCACAGGCACATGCTGAATGGCTGAACAGAGAAGGGCAGAGGCTTCAGAGGGCTGCTATCTGTTCTCTGAATGAAAACATCCAGTCATTGGCAAATGCTCAACAGCAGATTGCCGACATTTTGGACAGGTGATTGGGTGACATGGTTGGAATCCTTGACCGTGCATGGCAATCAGTGAACATGATCTGTGAATCTGTGCTGGAACATCTGGTAGGAGTGAGGCATAGGCCACGTGGACGTAGGCCAACTACACCACCTGGTGCAGGTCTACACGAACGAGCCACCTCACATGCCCACTCCCATAGTACCAGTAGCAGCAGCAGTGCAGCTGGTGCTGCACTGTCCACAGCAGGCCACAGCAGGGGACACGGTTCCAGTGGACATGTGTCATCGGACAGTACCCATTCTGTACCTCTGTCTGGTATTGCCCGTGCAAGCCCTAGCAAGCACAGGTCATGTAGCCGTGGATGGACACAGTGAGCTGTACAACCTGGTCTGTACAATCTGGAGCTGTCAACAATACCCTGTGTAGGCCCGATACATGGTAGAACTGTGTGCACACATACACGCACACACCAGATACATCTGTAGGTCACCGACACCCTCATGCATAATAACCACACATGCCCAAGTAGATCACAGGCCCTATCCCACACACATGATGCCATCCACAGGTGCAGCCTAGGCCCCTGGCAAACATTATCACCCTGTGCATATGATGATGCCTGTGCCGCATCCCTGTCATCCACACCATCGGTGCAGGGACATGCTCATATGGTCTGATGCACAGGGTGAACAGATTAGTGAGATAGTTGTATATTACGGTTGTTGTGTACTGTTGGCACACAGCAGGCATACCATGTAGTACAGGATTAGACTGCATTGTTATAGTTATATGTTCACAGCGTGTGTCTTGCTAACAGTTGCAGCATGTTGGTAATGATGCCCTGCTTCCCTCCTTAAGGTCTCATTGCATGTGCCAGTGCGTGACAGTGTTTGCAGTTGGAATGCATTGTTTCATGTTCACAGTATGTGTCTTGGTAACAACAGTAACAGCATGTTGGTAAGGAATCCCTGCTTCCCTCCTTAAGGTCTAACTGCATGTGCCATTAAGCACCAGTGTGTCCAGTTACAGATGTGTACATGTGGAGTACTCACAGGCATGGATGGCAATACCAGCATGCTATACATAGCCTCTACCTCACTGTTAGTAAGGCTGACATTCCATAGAACTCTACACACCTAACGATCCAGGAGCATTTGGGCTGTGTACTAGGCTACGGTGGCTAGAGACGGGACATCCATACCAGGTGACTTCACAAGTACAGCTACATGGTGCGGGGGATTTACACAGTGGTCTAGCTGATGTCAAGGGTGGGGGCCAGTTGATAGCATGGGCACTCACTGTGTAGCAGTAAAACACTGTCACATCACAGTATGTAAACACACACATGCACAGACACGCACAGTAACATGCCCACACTCATGGGGTCAATGACACTGTAACACACACTCAATAGTGTTGAGGTGAGCAGCCGTGCCACTGTGCTAATCACCATTACAGTACAGTACACCCACATGATGCGACACAGAGTATGGACATGTACAGGTACTCAGTAATGCGTAAGACTGACAGCATAAACAGGGTAGTAGGTCACATCACCTTGAGTGGTTGGGGCCCTATCTGTTCTCAATGGTAGCATACCTCCCTACTCCATGCACCAGACAGCCATACATACATACACATACACACACTGGAGTCCACATGTCATGCACATACAGACAGCTGACGTGTGTGATACACACACACCACCCCTCCCTATGTCATGCTATCAACACTGCAGTATGTACAGATCTCTACAACATTATACAGGTGTGGGTAACAATTGGGATGTATTCCCCAACATCCATGGCATATATGGCCACACAGGCAAACACACATGGCAGTACTGTGAAACAAACACCTGCTATCTACTGATACGTCTGACAGACATGCAGCAGGACTGGCTGCATAACAATGTGTACCAACGCTACTGTCGGCAACTGTGCTGCTATATGAACACGGGGGGACTTACGTGCTACAGGTGTCAACTGCTTTATAGTCGGTGACACCCTGACCGCTTTGTAGGTTGTATATGTACACCTTCAATTACCGGAAACATAGCCTACTGTTTGCACATGCTTTGGTAGGGCAGCGTGTGACACACCTGTGAGCTGTCTCCAGCAAACATCCACCTGCAGAGGTGGCCCACCACTTGCTGTACACACACCCATCCATACCTGATGTACATCTTACCGTTATGTCAGTATATCACCATATACAGATGTCAATGATGGGACTGCATTGCAACTGCACGTTGTAGTCGGACACTGATAAACTGCAAACATCAGCTACTGCTCATGCATTGTAGATGAATGCACACCACTACATGTACATGTGTATAGGTCCTACATTCCTGTCATGTAGCCATGTATGCATTGCAATTGGTGAGCATGTGACACATGGACTGTTGTATGCTATGATAGCTGTCACGGGTAACCAGTACAGAGGGAATGTTAACTCAGTTAACATCACTACCTTATGTACTGTTGGCATTGAACAGCCATGGACCTACCTTCCATGTGCATGCGTGTAATCACTGTAGCCATGTGTCTGCACAAAAAATAGCATTAGCTATGCTATGTATATATGCGTTGTGTGTGTGTGTGTGTGTGTGTGTGTGTGTGTGTGTGTGTGTGTGTGTGTGTGTGTGTTTGTGTGTGTGTATGTGTGTGTGGGGCATGTACATATCCACGGTGGTTACATGTATGTCACATCCAAACATGGGTGTGTTGCCTGTTGTACAGCAGCAGTTATCTGTTACAGCTGTATGACACCCAGGGCCCTCGTTATGTGTACAGCTGACCCGGTTAGGATTAGTGGTATCACTGCATTGCATAACACATGATGGAACCCTGCAGTACATGGGTAGTCTGCACAGTTGCTGTACAGCTAGATACAGTACACTGGTCATGAGTAACATGGTGTTGTACTAATGTATGGATGTGTGTCGCTGGTCTGAGGACACGGTGATGTGTGAGGGCTACTAACTACAGTGCGGCATTCAACACAGTGATCTGCACACGATACATCTGTGATGGCTTTTGAGAGTGCACTGGTCAGTACATGTGAGTGGCCTTCATATAAGTGGGGACACTAACATCTGGAGTGGTCCTTAATGGTCTTATGGCACACATGTCAATATCTAAGGTATACAGTGGTAGTGTTATTGTGTACATCTGCGCCTTATGCCAGGTGTTCCTCACTGCACAGATGTCAGCATTCCCCATTGTTGGCTCTGGATTGGCAGCTATGATTACGAACGCTACACATCCAGCACTATTTGGCATACAAATACAATGCAGTTGTCCTGTAGGTGTCAGGGTGTTTACCTGGTCTCAGGTTCTCCATCTATGTATGGTACTACATGTGCGAAGTTTCCACTCCTGCCAGGACAACACCATGGGTGGTATTACTGTGCCATGTTTGGATTGGTACAGCTAAGGTGATGGACAGCAGCAGACGTTGTGTACACGACTGGTGTCAGACATATGTTGTACAGTGTTCATTCTAACAATGATGACTATCAACACACTGTGCCCTTCCCTGTTTAGAATCTGTGTGCATACCAGACAGCCCTTCACTACTAAGTGTGTGAGCATGCCCAGTATGGCGTTTTGTTGATGGACACATAGTAGCACACGTCTGTCAGGAATGCACTGTGTGTGAGCATGCCCAGTGACACCTTGTGTCAGTTGTGTGCCCCTGTGTATGGCCATGGCCATTGTTATCCTGTATAGCGATGGTGGTCATCCAAGCATCAGATGGCCATACTCCACATCAGGATGGATTCCTAACTTTAACACAGTGGTCCACAGGTGTGTACACTGTAACTGCCAGCATCCATGTCAATGTCTGCATTCCTAGAAGGTCATATTGACTGTCTTGAAAGGTGTACTGTCTGTGGCACATCTTGTATCTATGTAGTGTTGTACTACTGCTCCATAGATAGACAGTTGTCCTGCTCACACCACTACTGTGTGTTCATCTCCGTCTGCCTTGGGACACTATATTGCTTTTAGACTGATCACACTCCATACAATCCCTATCGGTGTCTTTGCCTCTGCTGATGATGTCACCCACCAGGAAGTATGCCTCTGAGAGTGTGGTGATCCAGTAATCTCAGTAGTGCATTCTGTAAATGTGTAATGCTATAGTGTGATAAGGTAGTTAGTTCTATGTTCGAATCCCAGCTCTGCCGAGTGTGTGCGTTTCCAGCTGCCTGGGGACAAAATAATGATTTTATACAGCTCACTCTCCCTACACTCCCTATCGGCGTCTTTGCTTTTACTGATGATGTCACCCACCCAGAAGTCTGCCTCTGGGAGTGTTGTGATCCAGTAATCTCGGTAACGTGTTCTCTAAATGCATAATGCTGTAGTGTGATAAGGTAGTCAGTTCTATGTTCAAATCCCAGCCCTGCCATGTGTGTGTGTGTTTTCAACTGCCTAGGGACGGAATAATGTTTTTAGACAGCTCGCTCTCCATACACTCCCTATCGGCGGCTTTGCCTTTACTGATGATGTCACCCACCCAGAAGTCTGCCTCTGAGAGTGCTATGATCCAGTAATCTCAGTAGTGCATTCTGTAAATGCGTAATGCTGTAGTGTGATAAGGTAGTGAGTCCTATGTTTGATCCCAGCCCTGCCATGTGTGTTTCCAACTGCCTGGGGACAGAGTAATGTTTTTAGACAGCTCGCTCTCCATACACACCCTAGCAGCGTCTTTGCCTTTACTGATGATGTCACCTGAAGTTTGCCTCTGGGAGCGTTGTGATCCAGTAATCTTGGTAGCGCGCTCTGTAAATGCATAATGCTATAGTGTGATAAGGTAGTCAGTTCTATGCTCGAATCCCAGCCCTGCCGTGTGTGTGTTTCCAGCTGCCTGGGGACAGAATAATGTTTTTAGACAGCTCACTCTCCGTACACTCCCTATTGGCATCTTTGCCTTTACTGATGATGTCACCCACCTAGAAGTATGCCTCTGGGAGTGCTGTGATGCTTAAATCTCGGTAGTGCATTCTGTTACTGCATAATGCTGTAGTGTGGTGGAATAGACAGGTAGGTGCTCGATTCCAAGGCATGGCAGGTGTGTGTGTTTGGCAGTTATACCCTATGTGTTTATCTGTGGGTGGCTAGCTGCAGGATGTGTTTAGTGTGTTTTGTTGCTGTCCTATATAGTGTCCACAGCCCACATAATCTGCCAAGACAATGGTTTGTCAACACATACATTCGCCAATAGGTCTGGTGAGTAAATGTCAGCAGCCCTACACCTACCCTTAATACAGTCTGACCCATGTGATGCAACAAAACAGACATGCCTTAATAGTAACAACACTACGGGATGCAGGCGGCACATGTAGTGTCCTTTTCATTCCTGTGTAATGCTTTGCTGTCATGTGGTCCGCTGTTGTGATATGAATGCAATATCTACATATGTGTGTAGATGTATATGTGTGTATGTAGCTATATATATATATATATATATATATATATATATATAAATATGTCTACATATGATATATGTGATATATGTAGTTATAGAGAGATAGACATGGATATAGACATATATATCTGGGGACATCAGCACTATTGAATGTTGGCGCAGGATGATTTGTACGTGATAACCTCGGATGTATGTATATCTGCCATGGCGTAGTGGTAATGCACACCATCTGTTTTGTGCAGGGTCCTGGGTTGTAGTCATGTAGACACCAGTTATTTTGTTGCTGGGAAGACCATGGGACATTGAATATGGTGATAGTAAGGCACTTGTTACCAGTTGTGTATGGATCTGAGCAGCACTGAGCAGTGGTTATTAATTTGGAGGTTTGGTATGGGTCATATTTCTATTCATTAGAAGACTATACTATGCAGATGAGGTTGACATTAGTGTATCCCATGTATCCCCAGGGTGTGATGCAGATCCCTGGACTGTATGTGTGTAGTTATCCAGGTGCAGGGCTCGAATATAGTTGACAGCATGGGAGGGTGATCAGGCATACTGTACGTACATTGCAGAACTGTGCCTCGGGAGTGCTCGTGCCGTAGCATGCCTACACTAGGGGTGTGTCTATACCTGCCTGGTGACATTGGTTGGGACAAAAGCAGTAGTGGGGTAGTCATGGTGTACAGGCTGCACAAATAGGTGATGAACACCACAGTCAGCAGATTACATGGCCAGCCCGCACCTGAACAGTACGGTAATGTGAGCAAGCAGCACACACACAGGTTTTTCCACACTCTACACTACCGGTGTATACCTGCGGGGACATTTCACAACACAGTCCAATCAAATGAGAAGGGCTGCAGCAGGTAACATAGACCAACATGTGCAGGAGGCTGAGGGCTGTGAGGATGTGTATGCTGCTGAACAACCCTTACTGGGGTGACATATGAATTTATAGACCCAGGGTGACATACCAGGGGCTATATGAGCTGGGGATGGTGGAGCACTATGGGGTGGACAGAGACCTCCTACAGTGGCTTGTTGACCTGTGCATGCCACACCTGACACATCAAACAGGCCAAGGGAAACCCATCACAGTGGATACCACGGTATGTGTTGACCTAGGTATACTAGCCACAGGTACCCCACACAGCACAACTGGGGATATCATGGGGATCTCACAGGCATCTGTATCCAGGGTATTGCACCGGTTCACAGACACCATGTCAACACATGCTAGTCAGCACATACATGTCCTGATCACACGTGATGAGTAGACCAGCAATGTGCAGCTCTTCAACCACATGGCTGTCTACCCTGGGGTACTGGGTGCTATAGCCTGCACACACGTACACATCAAAGCACCACCCGGTGAGCGGGGTAGGGCCTACATTCACTGCAGGGGCATACCCTCCAACAGCTAGGCCATATGCGATGGCTAGGGCGTTAGATTGAATGTGTGTGCTGTCTGCTCTGGAAGCTATGATATTCTGATATATGTATTTGGATACAGCTGTACCACACCTTTGCCAATATGGACATCCCCTACAGTCTCCTAGTGATGCTGGGTAACCACTGGTGATGTGGCTGATGACACCCATCAGCAATGCACACACACCTGAACACTCACACCATAATGAGGCGGTTGCACAGGCAAGACATGTAATTAAGCATGTCTTTGTGATGCTCAGGTCATGGTTCTGGTATTTGGACAAATCCAGTGGAGCCCTGCAGTATTCACTAGCTACATGCACACACATTGTTATGGTATTTGCTATGCTACACAATCTGATCCTACAGCAACAGTTGAAGCAGGAGCAGCATGGAGCAGGGCCACATGGCCCAACACCACTGCCAAGGCCTGTACAGGCACAGTGTGACTTGGTGAAGGCACTACCTCAGCAGGGCCCAGTCGGCGAATGGGCCATGCACAGTATGACCTGCCCTTGGCAGTGAGGCAACACAAGGCATATGCACTGACACGGTAGGTACCCAGGGATTTCACCCTCTCTGACCCGCACATAATACACTGGATGTCGAACATGACACTACCTGTGCTCAGACATGTATAGGAGATGCACTGTGTGCATCCAACATAGGCCACCCTCCAGCACCGTCCTGAAGTCCGGAAGACACCCAGGGTACGTCTATCGGCCTAAAAATTGGCAGTTGTATTACAATGTGTATTTACATTTAGAATTGAGGGTGAAATTTAGAATTTCACCCTCAATTCTAAACTCTCACTCAAATAATTGAACCTCTTTCCTCCACTACACCTACTCCAACAACCACACCTCTCCACCCCACATACTCCATACTCCCCACTATTTCTACAGCTTTTACCATACTAACCTTGCATAATACTCCCTATAAACATATACAGAACCATTACAATACTATACCACCAAACAACCTAAATCAACATGCTCTCGAAACCTTCATCCATCTCTATTTTACTATTACTACTTCTTAAACTTTCATATCTTCACTACCTCACCCAACCCTGTACCCCCCACCACACACAATTCTATCACACAACTAACCATCTTAGTTCCCCTCTCACACATTCACACTCATCTATTTCTCCCCATCTATACCCTATAAAACACCTCCTATCCTTCTCATACAAACTGTTCACCACTCAGAAAACCCTCATTCCCATAGCAACCAAGAACCCCTTTACAATCACAATAAAACCCAATCCTTTTATTAAACTGCTAAATTACCTTTCTAATCCTATCTTTCATCTGATTACCAGTCTTTTATCAGGTGATATCCATCCCAACCCGGGCCCCTCCACCTCCACCTCCACACACAAACCTATATTACTTACTTCTATAAACTCCCAAAGCATAGTCAACAAAGTCGCAACCCTCCATGCCTGGCTCACGCATAACAAACCTGACATCCTAGCTATCTCAGAAACATGGCTAAAACCCTCTATAAAAGACTCTGAAATAGTTCCAACTAACTACTCTATTCTTAGAAAAGACAGGTCCCACAAAAAAGGAGGTGGAGTAGCTCTCCTATATTCATCTTCCTTACTAATTACTCCCTACAACAAACCTATTCCACAATTTAACAACGCTGAATTACTCCTAACTCTCTTACAAGTTAATAAGCATAAAAACATATGTCTAGCATCCCTTTACATCCCCCCAGGAGAAAATATTTCCACACTTGAAGATATCCTCTCCTGGCTCTCTAACAACATCAGCAATGAAACCATAATCTTAGGAGATGTAAATATTAATTGGGCCTCCATTCAGTCACCAACTACCCCCTTTAACATCAACCTATATAATTTCTCCCAGCTTATCAACACTGTTACACACCCATCAAAAAAACTCTCTTGTGGCAGCATTCTAGATTGGATTGTAGTGTCACATCCCCAAAATTTCTCAGACAGTGGTACTCTTCCAGACCCTCTAAGTGATCATATGCCCACCTTCACTCACTGACTCCCCTGTATCTTACACTGCACCCACAATTATATTACTACCCATAACCACAAAAACTTCAACTCAACAACCTTTTTAAATTCCCTAAAAGCAGTAAACTGGAACAATCTAAGGACACTATCCTTAGAAGATGCAGTTGCTTACTTCAACTCATCATTCTTAGAAATACTAGACTCCCAAGCCCCTCTGAGGACAAAGAGAATAAAAACTAATTCTGCCCCCTGGCTAACCAAAAACACACTATCAACCATACGCTTTAGAGATAAAGCCTGGGGACTATATCAGAAAAACAATACCCCTGAACACCATATTGAGTACAAAACCCTTCGAAATAAAGTAAAAAAGTTTATTATCTCTGATAGACAAAAATACTTTTTTACACTCCAAAACAATAATAAAACAAATCTTCAAATGTTTTGGAAAGGAATTTCTACCCTCCTTAATCCCAGTAAACCTCACACCCCTACCCCAGACCCAAATGTCCCAGATTTAGACTTAGCCACTCAATTCAACTCCTTTTTCATTGAATCTATTAGCAAACTAACTTCCTCTTTCCTTAGCCCCACCTCACCATCTAATACACCCCCACCCTCTCCTGCAAACATTCCACCCTTCACTATCACTCCTCCCTCTTTCCCATCTACTCACAGTCTATCCTCCAGCTCTTCTCCTACCCCAACTTCCACATCATCCTTACCATCCTCCAACTCTCTTTCTCCACACTCAGCTCTATTTTCACTAAAACCAATACCCACTTCTACTATAAAGAAACTCCTTCAGAAATTGAAGCCATGTATGAATGCACCTGATAACATTCCCTCTTACTTCCTAAGTATAGCTTCTGAAGCAATTGCCTATCCTATAAGCATTCTAATTAACCGTTCCATCCATGAATGTACAGTGCCCCAACTCTGGAAACAAGCCTTCATCATTCCTCTGCATAAAGGTGGTAATAACTGTAACGTCAGCAACTTCCGACCCATTGCTATCCTGTCCCCCATTTCTAAACTCCTAGAAAAGTGTGTCCAACTTCAACTCTTACCACATCTCTTAGATAATAACCTTCTAACCCCTACTCAACACGGGTTCAGGCCCAATCATAGCACTATGACAGCCCTCCTCTCCTATCTTGAGACTGTTAATAAAGCACGTGACTCTGGCCAAATTGTCTTCACCCTACTACTTGACCTCTCTAAGGCCTTCGATACTATCTCACACAGCCTGCTCTTAACTAAACTTTCAAAACTTAACCTCTCTCCCTCCTCCATGAACTGGTTTTGTAGCTATTTATCAAATAGATTCCAAGCTGTAAAATGGAAAAATGCCACTTCCTCCTTTCTTAGTACCCCTACCGGAGTTCCCCAAGGTTCCATTCTTGGTCCCCTTCTTTTCAATATATTTATAAATTATTTCCATAATCCATTCCATTCTCTAACATCATCCAATATGCAGATGATTCTACCATTATCTGCTCAGCTACATCTCCCTCTATGCTCCAAAAGCTTACACAAGAAGCTTTTTCAATTACTGAACATTGGATGAAAATAAACCACCTAGCACTCAATGCCTCCAAAACTAAACTAATGGTATTTACCCCTCAAAACTACTCCTTTCGATATGAACACATTCTCAATTACTAGCGAAAATAACTCATCCCTGGAACTGGTGTCTGAAACCAAGTTACTTGGTGTCCAAATTGATAACTAGTTTAACTTCAACTCCCATCTACAACTAAATATTAAAAAAACCCGTCAAAAACTAGGCATGCTCTATCGTCAAAATCAGTACCTCACATGCTCCTCTAAAATCACTCTCTCTTCTTTTCTTATCCCCTCCCTTCTCTATGGAGCTCCTCTGCTAACCAATCTTCAGTCCTCTCTAAAAAAACAACTTTCTTCCTGCTATAACAAAATTGCTAAGTTCGCAAATGGCCACAGGTCCTCCACCCACCACTGCACCTCTCTCGGAAAACTAAACTGGCTTGAGTTACCTAATCAACTCAACTACACTCAGTTAACTTTAGCCCACAAGCTCATTCTCAACCCATCTCTCTGTCCCTCCCTGTCTTCCGCCTTCATGATGCACCTACCCGATAGAGTTTTAAGGTCTAACAATCAAAACCTACTAGAAGTACACAAACCAACTCGTCCTCCAGGCAAAAACTTACTATCCTTTAACCTAGCCCGTCTCTGGAACTCACTCCCACCATCCATTCACACCACTCCCAATCATAACATGTTTAAAAAATCTCTTCATATGTATCTAAGGTCCCAATGGGAATGCTCTTGCTCCCACCCCTCATAAAAGGCCCCAATGGGAATGCTCTTGCTCTCACCCCTCGAAAAAATATGGTATTTACATCTTCCTTCACATTCATGTTACCTGACTGTATCTTATAAAGCTTATGTTCCCTACAAAATAACCACTCTGTATGTGTAAAGTAACATCACTTTTATCTAAACAGTATTGTTTGAATGTTCCTAAAGTTTTGAGTTTTTTAAATATTTTGAGTATTGTTTGAATGTGTCCTGAAGTTTCGAACTCAAATGTCTGTATCTTGTACAATTGTATTATTGTTATTATCATGCTATTGTTTGTACCTAGTTTGTTTTGTTTTTTGGAGCTTTTCTCCCCAGGACTCCATTGAAAACGGGTTCTTTTTGGCCCAATGGACTATCCTGGTAAACCAACTGCAAATAAATAAATAAATAAAATAAATTTACCCATTGCTATGGTATGTATGTGAGCATACAAGACACTTTGATGGCCGAATGTTAGGGCAGCAGACAGTACATGTCCATAGTGGCACCATGACGTCTGTAGCACATACGGGGGTCACAATGGTAGCCAGTAGTACACAGGGTGTCCTAACCCACTGCAGATTATGGGCTGACCATCATGTGTGTCCATACAGCCCACACACATTCCATGCAGCTGGACAGGTGTGGACCAATACAGACTAATGATATACAATGGCCTATGGATATGCCCAATTAATGGCCCCAACCCCCAGAGACACACACAGATGACAGCAGGCCAGGCAGTTTGATGTAGGTTGTGAAAGCTTGGACGTACAACACCACTATGCTGGCATTTACAGCTGGGATCTGACGTACACTGGTATCCCTCCGACCGGCAATTTAGGTAGGTCCATACACTGACATGGAGTACCTGGCATACCAGTACAGTAGTGGCAGATATGTACTACTGTCAGCTGTGCCCCCCCCCGTCCAATCTACACATGTAAGAGTCATGTGCGCCACCCCCGGTGCTGTGTAGGACTGTGGATGCGGTTAGATGTCCCCCCACACTATGCAGACATGTAGCAGCTGTCAATGCCACATGACCATTAGCTACCCTGCAGACACAGCATGACACCTGTCCGTGTAGAACGGAGGGGTTGGCAACACAGTACTGACTATCTGGACATGTGACACATGCAATACAGTTGACCATACTTGGCATGCTCACACACATGACGGTATGACGGCAATGTCGGTCGACGACATGCATAACAGTCATACTGGGCATGCTCACACACTGAAATACAGGACAGACAGGCATGCATACACCAGTGGTCCGGACATATCTGCCAGTACATTGCTATACTGTTGGATGACTGTGCTGTATGGTGTGTGTGTGTGTGTGTGTGTGTGTGTGTGTGTGTGTGTGTGTGTGTGTGTGTGTGTGTGTGTGTGTGTGGTCTATTGTCTGTACATATGCCATGGTCTATTGTTTATTCACATGAGCTATGTGCACAGGGTACTGCTACCAACACGTGAATAGGACGGTTCTTTGTTTGCGGACTGACCAACGCCTTTGGATACGGACTGGGTGAGGTACATTCCAGCAGGTGGGTGCAGTTGTGCATGGGTTTGCACAGTGTTAAGCACTGCTGACCTCTGGTTACAGCACCTTATGCCCGTTTAGACTCCACATTTCTTTGACAGTGCAGTAGTGGCATACTGGTAGACAAACACGCTTACAGCCGCTCACTCACCGACATTTGTGCTTTCATTTGTCACTCATGCTGGGTGTGTGCGATCCCTTGTGATGCATATTACATCAGACTACATGACTACAGTATCGGATATGTCTTACCATTTGGTGATGGCAGGCGTTTGACTGTACAGACTCGGCGGCCTGTCCAGTGACGTAATCATATTATATGCGTGTTCATCATACAATCTGCTCCCATCTGCCTGATACATGGGAACCGATACTCTGCAATGCTGACATGTGACTGTTATTTTGTTAATGCAGCTGTCCGCCGAGTCATGCTACGCATACCTACTGTACGTTTTCCACCTTTAAGATTGCATGACGGGAGACTGTCGTAGTAACATCTTTCCCACTTTGCATGGGACAGTCCCTCATTAGGCATATGTCATGTGACAATACTCTGGCCATTGCAACTGTCCTGATTAGGGGACATTCTCATATTCTATGTGTCTGTAGTGGTTTCTTGTTACAGGTCTTGTATACCTGACACATCGATATGTTATATGTAGTAGCATCAGCAACTTTACTGCTGCTAGACTACGCTTTGATTTGTGATGATATGTATATTTCTGTACTATGCATGGCTGTAAGTATGTTCTGCCCTGGTAAATCTGACATTTCTACAGAGCAAGTCCCACTTTGGCTATTCAGAATGGTGGCGGCCCTATACATCCTATATGTAGAGCTATCACATGTGTCAAGGCAACACATGCCCACAGCCAGTAGTAAACTGACTACTTCAACGGTTTGCATACGTTAAGGTCATTCCTGTAGCATTATAATAACTAAGACTGTTTCCTATTACATGTCGCTGTTTCTGATACAACAAATTAATTTCTGACCACACTACACACAATATATGGCCTCCTTTCCCAAACTCACAGGCCATGTGCCATAACATTCATTTTGCAGGACACAACTGCCCAGACGGGTGTGTCCCTCAAAGGCGTATGGGTGGTAAACCTGATCTATGATGCTATCATCTACCTAAGATGGTCAGCAAATTATGCACTTTCCCTCACTAGCAGACCTCACATACCAATGGGGGAGAATGAACACTGTATCAGGAACACTGCATAACACCCTGTGGGACACATTTAGATGATTGGTTCTATTAACCAGACACATTGACAGTCACAGAGCATATGTATTCATTCATGTTTGTTGAGGTACATGCTGTTTATGACTCATACATGTTGACATCTGTCATTACCTGTATTCCACCACCTGTCCACCTAATATCACTAGTTCTGGAAGTGTTTAGTTGTTACATTCTGATTCATAGCCATGGACGTCCATGTCAATCGGGTACACGGCACTGATTTGGTCCCTATGCATTTTCCCTGTTTGGGAGATATAGGTGTCTGCTATGCCCACATAGGAATATTAATGACTTCCACTGGGCGGGCCTACTACATATCTGCCATCCAGCACCTGCACACTTAAGCCCATTATTGCATACCCATGGTTTACCTACCTAGCACCCCTCTACAGCACTCATGACAAATACTTACTGTGAGTGCAGCTGGGGTATGAGCACACCCCTACACATTGCCCACTGTCCCCATCTCGGGACACATGTCGTACATTTTGTCAACCCATATATTATCACACTTGCACAACCTACTGTTCCATGTACACCTACACCCTGCTCACATCGATAACCACGGGTTCACACGTACACTGAATTTTTGGGGTCCCGCAAGGGACACCGTTATCCATGTTTAAAGTGTAGACCTTGCAGATCTCTCCCACTGGTACATTTCTGCCAGTGTTTTGGACAGCAGCAGTGTATTTATCTTTATTGCATGTCTGTATGTCTGACCGGCCTAGCTGGGCAGTGTGGGGGGTACAACATTTATTTATTGGACCTCCCAGTCACATATGCCCGGTCTGTACATATGTTACCCTTAATTGCTGTTAAGTTACCTAGTTATGCACATGTGTATATCTACAATGACATATATATTTGTTTTGTGTGTATGTGTATATATCAATACTTGTTGTATGTGTATAGCTATATATATATATATATATATATATATATATATATATATATATATATATATATATATATATATGTATTATATGTATATATATATATATATATATATATATATATATATATATATATATATATATGTGTGTATATATATATATATATATATATATATATATATATATATATATATATATATATATATATATATATATATATATATATATATATATATATATATATATATATATATATATATATATATATATATATATATATATATATATATATATATATATATATATATATATATATATATATATCTATATATATCTATATATATATATATATATATATATATATATATATATATATACATTTTTATCTATATATACATCTGTGTGTCCGTTAACCTATACATTTCCCGGACATGGACACTTACACATGCGTATTGGATTTTATCTCTGCTTCAACAGCATAGTATTGCCTTAGTCATTATGACACCAACACTTCACTCTGGTAACCTTGTGATCAGCATACTGCACGTTATACAGTGGACAGATGTCGCACGTTTTGCATATCTGGGGTGCCGCTGATAAGTGTGATGTGATACAGTGTCATTCGACCTATTACTCGTATGCACAGCCTATTATTCCTGCTACTGTGTTTGTTTCTGTGCACATTCATATTATTAATGTTAATAGAATGAGTGTTTGTGTTACTGAGATTGTACGTCAACATATTGATGTATGCATGTAGTTGTGTCTTTCTGCTTTTCCCAGTTTGGGGTTGTCACAGCAGAACTCCATTCCGCTCATGGTTGGCAGATAGGTTTTACGTGCCGGGCTGCCAGCCCTGACGCACAACTTCCAATGACGATACGCCCATTCACGCATGTCTCCACGCAGATGACGCTCTATCTGGGAATCGCACCTATGTACTAGATGACCTCCATGGGCCGCTCCATTGCAACCGGCGCAACATACCCTAGCACTCCTGTATCCATCATCGCATATCCATAGTTTCTCCAGCACACCCCTGTTGAGTTTCCATGCATAACAGCCATTATCCACCTGATATCGCAGCCATGACATACCTTTACATATTGCCCTCTCCAGAGCGTTGGGGCCCTACACAAATTTTGTACCGCCTGGTGTATTTCCACGTGTTTCCCTTCACATTTGATTATTTCATTCATTTATATATACGATGAATATTAATCTGGACATCAGTTGTAAATTCAGTACTGGTATGCAATAGTCCTGTCAACAAATGTCACAGTTGGTTGGTGTACATATGTGTATGGACCTCTGTGATACTCGGGGAATAGCTTCTACAGTGACAGGGACAAGGCTATGACAAATCAGGGACAATCATGGACACTTCTACCATATTAGTACTGTTAAATTGGAACGTGTCGACAGATTTGTATTACTACTTATTTTCTGCAGTTAAATGCATCTATTACTCTTAATTGTTGTAATTAGTCATTCTCATTCAACACCTTTCCTCCAAAGGTCACTGGCTTTGTGAGTGATTAAGAGGCTGGCCAGTTATTGTGCGAATGCTCTGACCATTGGTAGGGTTGACACATTGTCATATGTACAGGTTGGGATATATTCTGGGGACACCAGATTGTTTAGGCCAACACATACCCAGTACATACTCAGTGCAGGTTTAGAACATTAATTATTTTCCTAGCTGAGAGCCTATACCTTTAGCAGTTTAGTTGTTAGTCTGTTTCTTGTACGAATTATGTCTTTTCTATCCTGACATGACTGCTTTAGGCAACTGTTACATGCAGTATGGTACATAGTTATTTCCTACAATCACAGGACATTTGGTATTGTATCATTGTTGGTCAGGACACACCAACCCACACAGTGACTGTCCCTCGCACAGTGGATCAGGGGGTACCCTGTTTACATCAGTGCCTGCATCACCCTCTTTCCAAGTGCCACTATGCAAATGTGTACAATATATTCTCTCGGTTATTCATGTGGGGACATGTGCGTCACGGGCAGGTGTTTGATCCTGGGTAGTAGGTTCTGCATGACTGTCTAGGGCTGGACAGTCTTGTGCACCACTACTGCACATTCGGACTTGTGTCCAGATATCTACAGGACTGGATATTGTGTCTTAATACCCATTCTGTTGTTTACACAAGTTACTTATCCAATGAGGGATATCCAAAAATTTAACAAGACCAATACCGACCATTCTTTTGGCTTTACGAAAATGTGTCGGGGGTTTTACATGCAAGGGATACATAGTTTGCAATCCTGAAACTGCCTAGGGTGACACTGCCTACTACATATGAGTAGTGGTCTCTATGTGTAGATGTGGCTGCGCCAAGCTAGTAGGCCAAGTATGGCTGGATTTGGTGGACGTTCAGATATGGGGGCGGGTTGTGTGCTGTGGAAGGGATGATGGGTATTCAATTATGCATCCAGGTGTGTTGCATTTGAATGGGCTGGTTCCATCAGGACCATTCTATGGGTATGTGCCGGTGACATTTCTGTACATTTGTATCGCACATTTTAATATTCATATGTTTGTGGGATTGTGTTCTACAGTATGGCCTGTCAGGTTGTATTGCAGATGTGTATGCATGTTGTTTGTGATTCTTTCTAATTCACCCGCTGCTCCCTCATACACCTCCAGTTCACCTGTTCTGCATACAACACAGTCTCGCCTTTGAGGATTATACCATTACCCATCCCCCACAAACACATATTCTTGACACTCCATCCATCACTGCTTTGGTTGATGGCCCATGACACGGTCAAGGTAACACATTACATACACTACATATGTCAGGTACCTGTATGGTTGTGTGGACTACTCTGGCATGGTTCACCTTCCATGTGCTATACATCACACAAATGAGTACACGCCCATACTTCACTTTCATGACATGGTCGGTACACCCGGGTGATACCCGTTCAACTGTGACACATCCTGACAAGTACAGCTTGGACCGCATATGTGCGGGTTTTGGCCGATTGTTCTGATCATTGGTAGGGTGTCACCTTTTCCTATGTCAAGGATGGGATATATTACGGACACATATCCAATTGTACTGGACAACACATACCCACACTCAACGCTATGGATAATACTTTTCCTTTAAGCCTACATGTTGCTTTATTGTTGTAGCAGTTTATATGCTCCTGTTTCATTTTCTTGCTTATTCTATTTCTTGTCACATATGGTATGTTACATACGGACATACCTATTGTATGTAGGGTTGTCACCTATTCATATGGCCATAGTGGGACATTTTCGGGACACACATCAGATTTTACAGGCCGACACAAACCCACAGTCAGTATGAGGGATTAAACTTTCCTTTCTTGCCTAAATATAAGCTTATTCTTGTAGCAGTTTAGTTGCTTATCCTGTTTCTTGTAACATGTAGGTATTTTAGGTACAGAATGAACTATTGTATGCGACTATTACATTACATATGGGACATAGTTATGTCCTACATTTCAGGACATTTGCCACGTTTAATATATTTGGTAAGGACAAAACCGCCCACAGAGGCACTGTCCCTCGCAAAGTGGGACAGGTGGTAACCCTAATTGTATGTGACAATTACATGCATTGTGGGATATAATTCTGTCATACGGTTGCTAGATATTTACATTTATCGTGGTTTTCTTATGGACACATCTGGCCAGCTGTGTACTCTCCCTCACAATGTGGGACAGCTGGTGACCCTGGGCATTGGGCTGGACATAGCTATTGGCAGCGCTCTAACATGATACATTTCACTTCCACTTGTTTTAACTATCTACACTGCAGTGGACTACAGGCTCACGGTTTTCAATGTTATTTGTTTGAGGGATGGGGACCCATTATTTCCTACCGTGCATCTGTGTTTGCTTCTTAATTTTGTGTTCGCAGGAACTGTCTTGCATGCTTTGCTATCCACGGACACTGACAGATGTGATTACTATTGCATGCAAATTGTTATATGCAAGCATTTTAGGTTGCACGTCGACAGCTGACATTTCCACACCTCCGTGTGGCACTTCGACACGCCCTATGCACTCGCTCTCATTTCCTATGCATGTGGCTGTGGCAGCAGCATGCATTCACTAATATGCATTCGGCACTACTGTGCCATCTTCATGCCACACAGTCAGCGCAAGCCTAATGCCGGCCTTGCGCCGAGCTTCATGAATACCCCCCAAAAAGTGAAGAAGTGAAGTTATCATGCTACTAAGCAGCTCTGGGCTCTGCATCTTAGTATAACACATCACAGCGTGTGACATGTTACATGCTAAGGGCATCACAGGTGTTTGATATGGTAAAATAATTAACTAAATATAGAAAATGAATCAATAACTAACACTGAGACTGAAATAAAAAGAAAAGTAGGACCTGAATCTCAACTCATACGCAAAAAGTAGAAATGTTCTGATAATAAACATAATTTAGTGCAGTCAGTGATGATGTGTTGGTATAGAATTAACCAGCTAGACAGAGGATCATTATGAGTGAATGAAGGGACAAAATGAAAGATGAAGAACAGCTGGGAAAGGGAATTTAGGAGTATACAAATGACATGCCGAGAGAACAGAAGAAGAGGAACAGCTGGTGAGTCTTCGAGGGGCTTTCATTTCTTACTAGTGATATTATGACATCTAGTGGTCATTTTGTTACTGCATGAGAAAAAAATGTGGTGGGCTAATTGGTTATAGTAATGGAATATGTCTGGCACAGCATTTGAACAACAGTGACACAAAGTCAAAGTGATGCGTGCATAAATCACTAAGCTGAAGACAGTATATACATGGAATAACACAGGCTTTTGGCCTTTTATTTGAAAAACATGTATAAAGCTAACGAGACAAAATTAAGACAGTGTATATAACAGATAAGGGAACAGAATGGAAGTAGGTATCATTTCGATAGGTAAAGCATTCTGTGGATATGGAGGCTACAGAAAAGGAGATCTTTTGAGACATTAGAGGCCTAAAATGATGCAAGCAAAGAGCCACTATATCATTCTGTAAATGTTCTGTTTTATGACAATTAGTGTTTGATTAGTGTGCTAGATTTGAAGAACAAATATTGGAATGCTTTTAAATCCTGCAAAAGTGCTGGGGTAAATGTTGTGGCATACACTGAAGCAAATATTTTAATGATGCTTTAATGGGGTATGTTGCCTAAATAAGTGGATACCTAGCTACCTTTTTTAACCTAATGACGATAGAGAGTTGAAACATTCAGAAAATCATAAAATTGTATGCTTCTTAAAGGCACGTAAACATTTTTGTTAGAGTTTTGAGAGCAAGGAGTAGGGGGATGCAGCAAGGATTTGTGAAGATCTCCAGAGACCACTGCAGAGTTGCATGTGACTTCATAGAAGAGACAGAGAAGGGATAGTCTAGGAATGAAGGTGTAGGCTAGTTTAACATTAAATAGATATCTTATACTGGAAAGTGGGTTATTTAAAGCAAGTGATGCCATAGGTAACACATTCATCTTTGGTGCAGAAGCTTGTAGGTTTTGTTCTCTCACCAGGTTGATGGATTGCTGACACTTCAATGCAGCATCGGCAAGCTGGGATTGAGGTGCTACACACCTGAGTGTCTCATTCTTTGAATGAGAAGGGAAACTGAGACCCCATCACCCAGAGTAATGGGTAGCTCCGGTGGATGTAGAAGATTCCATGGCCCTTATCGAAAAAAGTATGTGTTCTTTATTTTATATTTTACAGTATTTACATAATATTAACATTATTTATAGTAGTACAATATCTACAATGTAACGTACATTTCATTACTCACACAATCTAAACATTTCAGTAAAAATTTTAAGTTATTGTCCCCCACTCAACTTGTAAAACCAAAATCTTATCTTTTTTCAAAATTTCTGCAGTCACATTTTCCATTAAACATAATTTCTTTTACTGTTTGATTCCAAATAGTCCATATAACAACAAACATTTGTAACTATTTTATATACATAAGTCTTACATTTGTTTCTATAAAAAATATTTGATCATATCCATATTAACATCTTCCACATAATTTATATTATCAAAATACTTCAAATCACACTTTTTCTACAACTTTACTCCTCTTAGAAATTTCAAAAGTAGATGTTCATCTGTTTCAAACTCTTTATAAAAATTACAAATTCTATCTTCTTTTCTTTTATATGGCATATTAACTTTTACTGGTAATTTTCTTTTAGATAGCCTCCATAAAAAAAATCTTCCTTTCCTTATTTTTATAGAAGTAGTTTTTCCATATGCAAATCTTCACATGGATATACATAATAATATTTGCATATAATATTTCTCTACCATATTCTTCTTTCATTATCAATATCATCTAGTTGTATTTTCCATAGTAATGTCTTTTCTTGGTTAGAATATATTTCAGTATTAGTGCTTTGTCTTAGTCTTTTAAAATTAAAAAGTAACTTCCGTTCCTTATCATATTTGTTTCTTAATATATGAGTTAATATAATAATATTATCAACCACTAACTTCTTAATAACCTTATACAAATTTGCTGAGGCTGCATATACCACTGGGTTAGTTAATTCTAAACCTCATTTATCATTCTCAACATAATGAACTCCCTTTCTTGACAGGATTAAACCAAAAAAATATATAAAATTAAATATAATATTGCAGATCTCTTATTTGTATTCTAAAGTAAATACACTGAACAAACAAGCTATTTTCTGCAATTAATATTGAATTAATCATTTTAAATGATAATTTAAATGTTTTCCAGAACATGCATACATTCCTCATTTTTCAATCATAGTCTTCCATTGAATATTTCTTACATCCTGCTTCCAAAAGCATATTCCTAAAACTGTTATTTTATCCATATTAAAGTCAATATCCCATATTTTTCCAATATATCTTTATTCAGATACTATCATATAATATTTAAACATTCATTTAAATAATTCAATGCTAAGTTCATCACATCAACATCTGTGGTCAAAAGTATAACATCATCTGAATGAGTTGATAAAATAAGTATACTAATATTTTCATTTGTCACATATGCCTCTTTCTGCATCCCCTCATTTACATATACCACAAGTTTATTAATTATTAAAACAAAAATCAAACTGCTTAAGGGACAGCCTTGCCTTATACTTCTCATAGTGCATATTTCTTGACGTAACCATCCATTTACCAAAATGTTGTTGTTATGTTCATAAGCAGTAATGCATACATTTCTTATTTTTGAATTAATATTACATGATTGAAAAATATCCCACAATATCTTGACTTCCCCTCTCTTTTATACTATATATTGTCTCTTCTACTATATTATGTATCCTTTTCTCCATTTTTTCTGCATAATTTTCATAAATATCTTGTAATCTACATTAGTTAAAACTAAAGGTCTCCAATGTTTCATCTCTTTTCTAGCTCAACTTTCTATCACCATTCTACCATATAAACTTTAAAATACCACTACTTAATTCTTTATACTTGAAACCGTCCCTTAACCATTCATTCATTACCTCCAGAAAACATCTTTTTTGCAATATTAACATGTCTTTATACATTAGGAATTATATTCCATCAGCCCCCTGCTGATTCTATATTAACTGTTACTAATATTTTTTTCCATTTCATCTACAATTCATTTTCCAATTCTTTATTATCTTACTTTGAAAATGTTTTCACATTCCATAGTTTCCTTGTATCTGTCACTTCCCCTTTAAACAGTTCTTTAACATATTGCACTACAGCATCCATTATCTTTTCTTGACTAATCTGAATTATTCCTGATGCATTTTTCATTTCTCTCATTATACTATTATCTTCTTTAATTATCTTACTACAGCTTCCTTTCTTTCCTGCAAAAAAAAAATACCTTTGTTTACATAACAAGAATTTTATTTTAATTTGATTAATGCTTTATATATATATATATATATATATATATATATATATATATATATATATATACATATATATATATATATATATATATATATATATATATATATATATATATATATATATATATATATATATGTGTGTGTGTATGGGTCTACTTTGTTTCATTGAATGCTCATTTCACTGAATTTTAATTCACCCTGACAAAATCGCTGAAAGTTCAAATTACTGAAAAGTAATTTCACCGAATCTCATTTCACTGAAGTGAAATACTGGCACTGTGTAGAGTACTATAAGGCAAGTAAAAGGTATATGCCCTTTTCCCCACTGTAGTGCGATCCTGGAGTTAGTATATATAGTTAGAGGGGTGTGGGGGGCATTACATTACACTCCCAAGTCCCTTTCCATAAACCTTAGAAATGCCCAGTATCTCATTACATATTTGTTGTAAATGTTTTCTAAAAGGCTCTTTTTCTACTTCAATTCCAAATTGAATATGTATTTTTCTTCTTGTCTCTTTACCGAATACCTTAAAAACATATTTATTTAATGGATAACAGTCTTTCTTTTCTTTATATGCTTCCAAAAATGTATCTATTATATATCAATTCTCATCAATAATGTCACAAAATGTTTATTTACTAATATGAGTAAAGGCTCTTACCTCTGATGTCGTCATACCTACAGGCATAATCACATCATCTCAAATTTTATACCTGACCATTTATTCATAATTTTTACTGGAAACTCTTACTGTATAACTTTTCTTAGTTTTCGTCACCATGGTAGCCATGTCTTCTTTTTTCTTTCCTTTACTTCCCTTAACCATCTCAGCATAGGATTTCTTCTTTAAAGAACTCAAAACCTCTGCTGCATCTTCCATCTGTATTATCTCCGTAATATAACCCCAAGACATGTTTCTGCCATTCTCTGGCTCACTTATGTCCCTCAGTAAGTCATTAAGTAACTGTCCTGATTGGAAGATTGTAACAATATACCCATACTCATGCTCCTCTTCCTGCAAAAATGACTGCTGCTAAAATACATCCTTTGAATCAAGAAAATGCTCAGCTACCTTTTCTCTTGGCACATTCCCTTCAACTGCATTTCTAAACACCTCAAGAAGACTCAGCCATCTTCCCCTCACTACTGCTCATACTATGCTTCTCACGATGCTCAGTACATTTTGATTCTGTAAGGGAAGGCTTAACTGCCTTGCATTTCTCATTGCAGAAAACAATGCATCCATAGAAGGCTCAACTGCTTTCTCAATACCAAAACTGCCACATGTTGAATCATGTGACCCCATTGTAGTTATTGCCAACTTCTCTGAGTTGCCATTGTGCCCAGAATATAAGCCATAAGTGTGAGAATGAAAATCATCCTTCCAGCAACAAATGGGTAGCAGAAGTTCCCCAATGCCATTTCCAAATTTCCCCATGAAGTATAAATACCACCTTGAGTATCCCCTGAAATGTGATTATTAGCCTAGTGGGAATAACCTGGGCAACAAAGGATGAGTATATAACATGCTTACTGGAAACGTGCAAGGTGCCTTTAAGTATACTGCAGTATGGTGTACTGGAATAGAATCACAGTAGTTAACTAGATGATGCTTTAATTGTCAGTTATGGTTGGATATGTGGAAGTTTCCTAAAAGAAGCTAAGTTGCTCAACTGGAAGCTCATTTGTTTGAAGACTCTGTAAATCTAGGATGAGGCAGATCAGTCTGGACTAATCTGTAATGTATACAGTGTGGGTGTATTTGCTTACAGAGGTGGAAACTGGACTGAGATTGGCCTGCAGCCCAGGGGTGTTGTTTTAAAGACAGCTTGTGCCCAGGAGGGAGTGTGTAGATTGTGATCTTTATATAAAAACAGCCTATGGTACTGTGCATTTTTTTGGCCCTTCAAAGCCAAGTGGCCTACAGTTTTGGTTTTCTTCTAACTATATGCTTCATTTGTCTACTTGGAATACATGCATGCATATGCTTATATATACATGATATCTTTGAAGGAAGCTGATGGTTGACTTTTACTGATAGCAAACACAAGCTAATTTCATAATCTTGGATGATACTAATATATTTGACATAATATGTCATTATTAGGTTCCCCAAATTAACATTATTTCTACCAGCAGTGCATTCCAGACATATAATTTCAAAATAACAGGATCAGACATTATCTCAGAACCATAGTTAGGACACCTGGTGCTCTGGCAAGTTCCCCAGACTGGTTCTCCCCCTCAACCCAAACTTCAAGACCTAAAGCATGTCTTCTCTAACACATTTTCTTTAATAAGTGCTCCTCTACAGTTACTAGCATACATTTTTCTTCTAACTGCAACCACAAATGAAATCTCAGCATTAATTTATGAAGCTGCCATAGGTCTAGTAGGTCTTTAATTCAGCTAGTCATTGGGACATTTACACCACATAATAAATTATATGGTTTGAGTGTTTGCTATAGTTGCACATTTCTCTCTTGCTGACATAACCCAAAGTTGTGGAGTAGCACATGAAAGTCACACATATACATGAATTATGAATGGACTTAGCAACTGCAGAGGAAGACAGTAGTAAGAAATATAATAGCCATCAAAATCACCGATATATAATCAACAGCAGTTGCACCTGATGTACTAAAGCCTCTACCTTAAAGTAAGCAATAATTCCTTTATCTATAGTCAAACTTCTTACAAACATTTAAAGTTGTTTGTCTCCTCAAGGAGTTCTACTGTTTCATTTTTGTCTTCTCAAGGAGTTCTACTGTTTCATTTTTGTCTTCTCAGGGAGTTCAACTATTTCATTTCTGTTACTACTCAAGTGGACTACTGAATACACTTGAACTCTTTGTGTTAAGAATTTCAGTCTAATAATCTCCTAATGTTGCCTGTTGTTCTTCCACTTTTATGATTCTTTCCTGAATATTTCCTCCTGTGATTAATGATGACCCCTGCCCCTTACTAATTCCTGTGAAGTCATTTTCATGTAATTCTCCCCTACCCATTCTATCATTCTCCCATGTCTTACCACATGTTTATATTTTAAATTTGTTCAGCCTCTCTTAGTAGTTATTCTGGTGCAGAAGTGTGCTTCTGTTATTCGTCTGTAGAAGCATAGCAAGATTCGGGACATAGGTGTTAGGGAATGAGATCAGGAAGTATGGTTTCTGCATAAGGTAAAGGGATTCCATACAGAAAGTCAAATGCTAGAAATACAGACATTGAAAAGATCAGCTCAAGAATGTTGATCCTCACAATGAAAATGAAACAAAAAAAAAAACATGTCCTATGCAGGAGGCAAGCACATATACCAACTCCAAGAGCACATTACAGTGGGGAAAGGGCAAAAAACACAGTTTCCTCTCTAATGCAATCTCAGACAACTGCTTAGACAGCTGTTTAGCAGATTTGAGTGTCACCTTTTTCTGACTGCTGTTTTCAGTATCAGTATCTTGAGCATTCAGCTTTATGAATGGAACCACAGTAAAGCACTTCAGTACTTCTTGTGCGCTAATCTGCTACAGCAAACCAATTGCTACAACTATAACAATCAGATTTCTAGAGTGAAAAAAGAAGACAGTGGTGATCTTTTTTTTAAGAGCTGAGGAGCAAATATGTGGGAAAGTATCCCAGACTATGGAAGTAGATGTTTATTTATTTGTTTGTTTGTTTGTTTGTTTGTTTGTTTGTTTGTTTTTTCAAATGATGAGCTGAGGGGGTGGGCACCAGATCAGGGAGAAGTAATGGGAGCTGGATGAGCCAGATATGACTCTGCTTGCCTTCTTGTGATCTGCTTTTGTATTATCAGTATCCTTACAGAAGTTATGCTTCCAAACCTGTGTACATTGCGGCATGTTTGGTTGTTCCATTTGTATCTGCCAGTCATGTTTAACTCCCGGCTGTATGCTGCTGTTGTTAGTCTGGCTGTAATATGACTCATCAAGTTACGTCTGGACAAGGTTACAACCAAACAGAAAAAAAAATTGCAGGTAGCAAACTTTATTCCCTGAGCATACTTTTACCAACTCAACAGTCACACTAATATGAAAAATTAATGCATTTTCCAAATGAAAGGATCTTGTGTTGTGACACAGTTGTCAACCACAATTGCAGTGATCTTCAATGGGAACCAGTGATACTAGAGTTCAGCTTCTCTGAGATGAATTTGACTATATGAGTTTAAGCTCAGATAGGCTTTAGGGAAGCCTATTCTGTTTCCTAAGGTATTCTTGCTTTCTTTTCATATAGTGCACACACTTTAGAAAATAATTAAATCTGGTTGCCTTTCTGACCAGTTTCTAACAGGAGATGGCCCATATTAAGTCATCCCTTAGATGTTTGTTTCACTGATGCTATCTTGTCCTCCCTGCATTAGTGTGGGTTTCCTCTGGGTGCTCCAGTTTCCTCCCATGTTTCAAAGACATGTGTCTGGAGCATTTCTCTCCAGGCCTTCACTGAAAATTGGCTTCGTTCCAAGCCGGATTTTCCAGGTAAACAAATGTTAAATAAATAAATAAGCTGACACACACTTAGGCATTACTCTAACTTTATTATGTTTACCATTTTAGCTTTCAGTCTCATTGCAGATGCCATATACAATATGATACAAACGTTTTCTGTGGCTTAACATGTTAATGCTACAGTTTTTCATTAACAGCAGAAGTAATGCAGGATTTGAATCCAGATTACAGATTATTTCACTAAGGGGATTGGAATAACTGTTGTCAATGACTTTGGATTGGGAGAGTTAGAATGGTTAATTTGTTTACCTCACAAACACAAGGTACAGGGTTTGATGCTCACCTTTGAAAGGGAAATTGGTTAGGCTTAAAATGACCAGCAAGGGCAGCCTAGTACTTCCATATGAACCTATAATGGTCCTAGTTCACTGTTTGTGACTTTCAGTATATTTTATAGCATTAATGCAGAAAACCACCGCACGGCACAATCCACCTTCAATTTAGCAGCGTTGTAAACACCAAAGACACTCCTTGGATATAAAAACAGTATGAATTTAATTTAATGAAACATATAAAACGACTAAGCGCTTTCGCCAACAATATGGCTTCTTCAGAGTCGTTTGTTACATCTTTGATCACAAATATATACCCCATACACAGTTATTTCATTGGTCAAAGACTCCCTGCTACTAAATAATTAAACAGACCTAATAATTACTTCATTGTTTACATACTATAACTTAAATTAGATATTATGTTCACAATGTAGAGGTACATCCTTGCCCATTTCAATGTATATATCCATTACTTAACAATACACATTTGTTACTAAACATCTAAAAAAACAATAATCTAAATTACAAAATCATCTATTAAAACTTTAGTTAAAAAACTCTAAGTTAAAAACTTTATTAAATGTGGTTGACAAACTGATGGAAACTTCAAATCTGCTGGGGCCTGAGTTTTAACATGGGTTTGAGGGAAATAGAGTAATTCAGGCCAGGTGGTCTACAAGCATCCAGCCTTAACTGCCATTCTGCCTCTAGAGCTCCTACTCTATTAATTGCATCACCTCCTTCACCATAGTCCCATACCCGCCCTATGACAAAAAATATAAACTTTTTAAAAACTGCACATCTCTTGCTGTGCAAAAAAAGCGCATTGTGCGGATCCTTCTTCTTAATGGATCTTGTGTGTTCAGCAATCCTGTCACGTAGTCTCCTGACAGTTTTACCTACATAATAGGCCTCACATGATGTGCAGGTTGCCAGATAGACTACATTCTTTGTCACACAACTACACTGTCCAGGACATCCAATTGTGTATTTGTGTCCTTCTACACACACATATGTACCCTCGTTAATGTACCTGCACCAATTACACATCCCACACTTTTTCATGACAGATTTATATATCTTCCTGTTTTTCTTTTCCAAAATACCCTTCATATTTTGGCTTCTACTATACACAATCACCGGCCCAATTCCTAATATATTCTTAGTCTCCTCACTCAATACCGTGTCCCATGCAGCTTTCAAAATGTTGGACAATTCAGGTGACCTATGATTGTACTGCATTACACATCTTAAATCACCACTTTTCTCCTTTTGTTGTTCATTAATCAAATCTACCCCACTCCTCAAAATAAGTGCATACCTGCCATTTCTTTCCCTTAATACATCCTTCCTTATGCTAAGTAGTAGTTTCAAGGGATACCCTCTATCCAAAAACATCCCCACCAATTTAAATAACTCCTCCTTAAATATACTATCATTACTAATCAACCTCGAAGTCCTTATCATTTGTCCCCTGATTACTCCTTTGCGCTGATGAAAGGGATGACAGCTGGTATAGTGTAATAATGAATTGGAGTAATTCTCCTTTCTGTAAATGTTACTCTCGAATCCTCCATTGTTCCTAACAATCATTAAATCTAGAAAATTTATCCTTTCCTCGTGCCATTGAAAAGTGAATTTCAGAAATCCAGTTGTTTTGTTTAAAAAATTAACAAACTCAATTGCTGATTGCTCGTCCCCTTTCCATAAAATCAGAATATCATCCAAAAATCTATTATACATAATTACATGGTCCGTATAATATTTGGATGAAAAAATATGTGTTTTCTCCCATGTCAACAACACTGCATTTGCAAACACTGGGGCACATCTCACACCCATGGCCACTCCTGACACTTGCTGAAATAACTCCCCCTCAAACAGTATAAAATTGTTTTTCAACACAAGCTCCATTAAATCACGCAGAAAATTCGCTTTTGTCCCCTCTATCAAACCACTCTCAATCATAGCCTCATAAAACATATCCAATCCTTGCTCATGCGGTATGACAGAGAATAAGTTTACAACATCAATTGTAAGAAAACCAAAAGTCAAATTCCCTGTGTCTACTTTCCTCAGCCTGTCAAGGCAGTGCCATGAGTCTCTAATGATGTGTTGAGCTGTACTAATCACATTCTTAACAGCTATATCTATAAATGCTGCAAGGGTTTCCGTTTTCGATCCTCGTGCAGAAACAATAGGTCTGAATTGCAATTTATCTGCCCCCTTATGAACCTTTGGAATACCAAACAGGTTCGGTAATCTCGGAAACTCAACATGTAAATAATTGTATTCAATTTCATTGATACATCCCTGATAAAGTGCATCATGCAGATAAAGATCTATTTTGTAATAAGCCCTATTAATGTCACCCCTTGAAACAGTAGCATAGGTATCATCACTATTCAAGATTGCAGAAATTTGTGAAATGTAATCAGTGTTGGTCATCACTACCATCCCTCCCCCTTTATCCGGCTTCATGAATCTATACAGTCCAGATTTTTTAAGACCATCTAGCAGTTCCCTCTCTTGTCGTGTCAAATTATCATTCACATAATGAACATTACTGAGAGTTTTCCGCATCTGTACTTCAGCTAACTTTTCAAAACTCACTATTTCAGCATTAAAAGGGGGTATGAAAGTACTCTTTCTTTTAAAAATACTTGTGTTGTTGACAGGGTCTATGTTTAATTCCAATGCTGACCTTTCCTTATTAGCAAAAAACATCTTAAGGTGCATTTGCCTTGTAAACATTTTCACTTCCAACAGTACATGTGCTATATCAAGTTTAAACATAGGTACAAAACTGACACCTTTGCAAAACAATTCAAAATGTGTTTCGCCTATAATCAAATCTGTGTAATTATATATACAAAAGCCTTTTTTCTTCATCAACTGATGATTATTACCATCAATTGTCACTATGCCATTAACATTTTCAACAGGGGTAGCCACAGTTTCCACATTATTTCTACTAATAAAATGCTCATCGTCCCTAACATCAGATGACCCATTCCCTATATGTCCATTTACAAATGCAAAACTTTCATTGTACTCCGAACATTCAGCAACATGAGAAAATTCACTGTCAACAACAATAAAAGTTAATTCACTATCAGCAACATTAAGGTCATAGCTAGTCTCGAGCAAAGAATGGTGAACTGCCCCAACATTAACATTCAATAAATCTTTCAATATCTCCCCCTCCTGTTCATCCTCCCCCCCGAATATGTTGTTGTGACTCTCCCACAGTCCTCTCTCGATTTTTCAGTCTCTCCGATCTCCGAGGACCGTATTCGTTGTCCAAAAAATCTTCATTGTCCACAAACTCTGTTTGACAGTCAACATTTGACCCAACATTGTTAGTGTTATCACTACCATTTTAAAAAGTTTATATTTTTTGTCATAGGGCGGGTATGGGACTATGGTGAAGGAGGTGATGTAATTAATAGAGTAGGAGCTCTAGAGGCAGAATGGCAGTTAAGGCTGGATGCTTGTAGACCACCTGGCCTGAATGACTCTATTTCCCTCAAACCCATGTTAAAACTCAGGTCCCAGCAGATTTGAAGTTTCCATCAGTTTGTCAACCACATTTAATAAAGTTTTTAACTTAGAGTTTTTTAACTAAAGTTTTAATAGATGATTTTGTAATTTAGATTATTGTTTTTTTAGATGTTTAGTAACAAATGTGTATTGTTAAGTAATGGATATATACATTGAAATGGGCAAGGATGTACCTCTACATTGTGAACATAATATCTAATTTAAGTTATAGTATGTAAACAATGAAGTAATTATTAGGTCTGTTTAATTATTTAGTAGCAGGGAGTCTTTGACCAATGAAATAACTGTGTATGGGGTATATATTTGTGATCAAAGATGTAACAAACGACTCTGAAGAAGCCATATTGTTGGCGAAAGCGCTTAGTCGTTTTATATGTTTCATTAAATTAAATTCATACTGTTTTTATATCCAAGGAGTGTCTTTGGTGTTTACAATGCTGCTAAATTGAAGGTGGATTGTGCCGTGCGGTGGTTTTCTGCATTATTGGTATCTGCCCTTGTGGGTGTTTTTCTACCTTCTATATTTTATAGCATCTTTATTTAAAAATAATATGAAGTGCACAGTGGAAGTTGCAAATTCAGTTTCTTCTTTTGGGTCCTTGATGTGTTGGATGGGAAATCTGCAAATTTGCAAAAGTAAGCTAATTACATTGTGAAAAAGAACTTGTCTACTATGCCTTTGCAGGCCCTTACACCATTCAGTTAGAATGACTTAACCTCTCCATTCCATGTATCCATTTTTAATGGCTGACATCACAGGTAGATGGCATTTCCTCTGGAAAACTGATAACAGGCTTAGCTACTAAGTGTCCAAGATGTGGCTGAAATGCAGTCTCAGGTACCATAAGCATTCTAAATATGACAGAGGCTCAGATGACGGAAAAGGAAGCATATAAATAATGCATTCATTTTAATATGCCAAACTGTGTGTACTATATCAGTATGAATACTAGTAATTGTATTTCATGCTGGAAATGTAAGCAAGTGATTAATACATTAATTTTAATATGGCAAATTGTGTATAAAATCAGAATGGTTATTAGTGATAATATAGTGGTATAGTGGTATATAGTGTGTTCATGGCAAATACATAGTACCAGGTTCTATTTGACTGCCCCATGGCCATTCAGTCAGCTTCTAACTACCTGATCATATTTGTTCAAATTTACACTTGCACATAGGTCATCTCCCTGTAATATAGTGAATATGTGATCATTGTGTGTGGGACAGGATTGCACACTGTGGTAGGGATTTTCTTCGTTAACTACTGTTGTACATTCATGGAATTAGTAAATGTAAACAAGGGGCTCTAACCTCCTTACGTGGTGAAGTGCAACTTTTTTGTGAGCACATGTGTGGTTTTAGGCCAGTTGTGTTCTTGATCAGTAGTAATAGGAACTGGTTTATGCACAATGAAAGTCAGTTCTTGTAACCACAAATCATCTGAACAAATAAAGAGAACCCACTACAAAATGTTATTTATGTGAGGAAGTTCTGTCCCGCTAACATAACTATTTTAGTTCCATAGTCATACTACAGCAATGTAAGTGAAAATTCAACAAATCAGCTGAAAATTTCACTAAACACAGTACCTGACAAATTGCATGTTCAGTCTGAAAGAATACACACATTCAAGACGGTTAACAGATTGATTTTCTCTGCAAAGTATGAATATCAAATAAGTGTTAGCTTCTTTGTATGTTTGAATTTGTTAACCTTGGTAGAGTACTGATCAAACTAGACCTATCTCAGGCTCAACCAGATTGAACAATACCATACAATAAAACAAACAAGAATCATTACATTACTTAGGAATACTACAGCTTTGTATTGTAGTCAATAGCTATAAAACATTACATATAGTTATAATGACAGATAAATTAGAGTACTATAATATCTACAAAAGTAAAAATGTTCAAGTCTCAGCCCAAGGAGAGTAACCATTTGAAATATTGGGATCCATTACAGCAAGCCCTGAAACAGAGGCAGAATGGCTAAAAAACAGGTTAATATATACTAAGTCAGAGATGGCCATTTCCAGGAATATTCTCTATTGTCTAAGTTATGGTAAGCTCAAACTTACATGAGAGGGTACACAAGAAAGAGGTTCAAAAGATTTAAAAGATTAGAGCAACCTTAGAGATTCACTGTTCTCTCAAGTTTTAGGTCTTATCTTTTGGCTTGTCAGCACTTGGCATTTTAAGTATCAGCATTTCATTAGGGAGCCCTGAAGAAGCACTACAGCAGAAGTGTAGCTGGTTCAACCAATACATTGGGCCAGTACTATGAAGCAGTGCCCTAACCCCTCATCTCTTCAAGTGAAAAAAAAATGGACTTTCCTTTACGACACACACTCCCCTCCTGCCAAAGCCATTCAGGTCCCATCCCGTTTACATGCCTGTTTTTTTTTTTTTATTACAGTTAGATCTATGCCCCAATGCTATTCTGCCATTGAAGATAAAAAAATGGATGCTCCTTCTACTGGCTTACCAACTAAGTGGCCAGATACAAGACACACAGTCCACTCTTGCAGCCATTCAGGTCCTGTTTTTGTGCACTGTCCCCAACCCTCCTTCAACATATTTTATTTTAAAAAAATCATCTTTTAAACTGAAGCAAACTGCTTTCTACAAATGTAGTAAACAGTAGCTGCAGTTTATACCCTGACTGCATGGAGAGCAAAAGCACTCAGGTTTTAGTTAAAAAAGGAATGTTTTTTTTTAACTTATAAACTGTAGCAAACTGCTTGTTGCAATGTAGCAAACAGTGCTGCAGTTTAGACCACACACTGAGCACTACACCACTCAGGTTTCACTGCAGTTGCAATACTGACTTGTTAAAGCCGATATTGCATTAAAGTGAGAAATTGGGATCGACTGATCATGCCCCCCCAGCATTTTACACCCAGGGCAGTTGTCCCTCTCCCACCATCCTAGTTATGCTACTGCATGAGACTTAGCTTAAAAATAAATGTTTGACATAAATCCTTGACAAGCAGTTGTGCAAATAGTGTAGTCTGTTCAATTTCTTCAGTAAGAAAAGGAAAGCAAGGAAGGCAAGAAGAAGAACGCAGGAAGTTAGGGGAAATAGGGCAAAATATGGAAATGGCTAAGCATAAGACTGCACTAGTATAATTAAATTGTGTTAAAGGATGCATAGCTCAGTCAAATAGGACATTTATGTCAGAACAGTTAAAGCAGTTACTGCTGGCCTTTTTTTCTGTGGGTGTTGTTTAAGCTTTTTGAACATTGGAATAGTAGGTTCATTTCTCATTTCGGATGGGATGATTTGGCTGAGTTTTTTGCCCTGGTGGCTACATTTTTATTTGACACAGTTAAGGGCTGGTAACTCAGCATGTAAAAATCAACTACCAATCATTAGCGGACCGGAGTTCCACTGTGGTGACCCCTAACCAGGAAAAGACGAAAGACACAACAACAACAACAACAACAGGAAAGTGATGGGAGGAGGGTCAGAGCTAAGGGTGTTTATCCTTTCTCTTATCATAAATCTGTCTGTGATGGAAATAAGGCAGTTTTGGTGGCGACATGTTTTGTTTGACACACAGGGCTACAGGGATGTGGGGGTGGAGGTGGGGTATATTTTGGTTTAGCAGTTATAGAGCCAGGTATCTAGGAGAAGAGCACAGTTTTCTTGCAATGGTAGTGAATTGTAAACACTGATGATGATAGCTACCTTTACTTTTCCTGTAACTCTAAACACTTCTGGTATTGGCTATGTGTTGTTTTACTGTATTGTTTTGGTAAAAGAGCATTTATCCCCAGATGTAGACAGTAAACAAGGTCTGACCAGCTGGATCACTTCAGTTACTAGCACACATAATAAAATCTGACATGTTAGCAAGATCATTGTGCTGTTCTGAAAACTTACTTGACTAAAATACAAATAGGTCATGGTATTGTTTGTCAGCACAAGGGATGGGTTTGCACTGATGACTATTTGCATGATAACTCCATGCATAAAACATACTTTGAGCACATAGGGCTAGATAGGTATTGCTTTCTATACATTGTTAATCATCTAGTGTCTTTAGAATAGTGATATATTGGTTTAGGCTGGTGCAACTAATACGTTCTTTGGGACAAATTTAATTGAATAGAGAAAATTAAGTCTGTAGTTAGATGAGAAAACATGAAAGACATTAGTGCAGTGAAATAACTTTTTTAAAGTTAAATGCATAAAGGTATGAAAAGGAAAACATCAGGGTTATAACTATAAAATATAATAGTAAGAAGGCACAGTAACAAGTTTATTTCTGGTTTAGTAGCTTGAGAGTTCTCATGTCAAACTTGAATTATAACTTTTTTTTGGTGGGTTATCCCACCAGTAATTGCTAACAGCATATGAAGAAAAATAGTTTCTTTATTCCTCTGTATTTTGCAGCTGCTTTGCATTTACTGCCAAGGAAAATATTGTTCATTCTCCAGTAAAGGTTCTAACTTTGAGGTGGGAGAATCTGGCTGTGACAAATCTAAGGAGGCAACAGTTTTATATCTCATATGATTAGCTGGGACTTTCAGAAATTTGAACTGCAGTTCATTTTCCAGATGCACCTTTACCGAGATTTATAGCAGCTTACAACTGAGTTCACTGCTTACTTCAGGGTATCAGGCAGCAGTGGAGAGAAAAAGGACAAAAACAAAAGGCTGGCCTTTCCTAATTCAAAAAATTAAGACCTGGAAACTTGGAATCTGCTCTTCACTAGCTGAAGTACTATCAGTACTGTTATTTAATGCTTTATTGCTTTGTTCATTTTCTCGGCCCAGTTAGGTAGTTCATATGTACCGCAGTGGCTTGTGTAGAAATAGCCCAAACCTTATCCTAGACACAGGTAAAGAGTGAGTAAGCTCATATTGTTATATTGTTTTAATCAGTGTTTTACTGCATTAACCCTCACAGCATTTAAACAAATAACTCATTATATATATATATATATATATATATATATGTATACATACATACATACATACATACATACACACACAGTTGATTGACAGATATTGATAAAGGACAATAACTAAATGAAATAAGGATACCTACAGAGTTTTAAGTAATAGTAGCAGCAAGTAGGGATTAATTTAATTGGCAAAAAATCAGGTGGTAAAGACATATTCCATTTTGAGATGAGTTTCAAAACCATTTGAGTGTACTGTTTGGTAACACCTGGTATCATGGAAGCTGATCATGCACTACTTTTTTTTTTTGGGGGGTGGAGGTATTTGTGCTGTTACACACTCGCTTTGGCTACATGGGCAATCATTAACGATAGACTATGCGAGTTCATGTCTATCAGCAACAGGAAAAACAAGACTGTGAGATCATGCATTTTCATTACGGCTTTAAATTACTTAACTTCCACATTTAGCAATATTAATGGGAATTGCAGTTGTGTGATTCTATGTGTGCTTCTACTACCAACACCATCAGGTGGTCTTCTCACCAGTGGTTTCCTGATAGTTACAGAAACCCTGGTATCCAGCAAAGGAGCAATAACCTTAGGCTTTCAACTGGGAAAGATTGCTGGGCATTGGCAACTGGCAAGTGCCGCATGGTGGAAGGGACATCTTCCAAACACTATAAATGGTGATGTTTCCATCTCCATGGCAATAGCATATGCTACCAATATCCCATGAGATATTAGGATATGCTACCAATATCCCATGGTTCCACCCATGTGATTCATGCCTGCATCTATGCATTAGTTTATTAGTGTCCACAGTTGAATGTGCATCTTGGTGAGCAGGCATATATTTGGCTTGTACTGTCACATGCTATTCCAATTCTTTTTCACTAGATGTTAGCCATGAAGTGTGTCTGGTTGCTCACCTTTCTGGATGTACAAATCAGCATTGTTCACTTACTCCTTCATGTGAAACCAAGTTGTCCAGCCCCTAGACTGCAATTTGAGTCACAGCTAGGGCTTAGACTCTCTGTACAACTAAATAATTAATATGATCAAATTGCAATTTATCAGTGTCAGTTTCATGGCCAACAAAGCTGAAAGGATACGTACTGTAAGACAGATGAAAAAATTATGAAATCAGACCAGAAGTGAAAGTAGCTCTAATTGCAGAAAAGGTCAAAGAGACTAGATTATGGTGGTTCGGGCACAAGTGCAGAAAAGCAGAAGAGAAGCTGGTGAACACATTTTGGGACAGACAGGAAGCAGGCAAGAGGAAAAGTAGGCATCCAACAAAGAGATGGATGGATTGTATGTGGCAGTCAGGTATGACTGTTGAAAAAGGTATGACAGTGGCACTAAACTGAGAGAGATGGTAATATTTGACACTAGACCTTGACCCTGTGTAGAAAATGGAAAAAAGGTGGTTGATGATGATGTTGGATGAAAAGTCTCTTGATCTAGCCAACCACAGCCCCATTTTCCCATTTTGTACATGGGTTCAGGGTGTCACATCAGTAGTGATAATCATCTAGATCTAATGCCTGCACCACTAAGTGGCTAGCCCTACCATAGTTCTTCTATACCACACACACACACACACACACACACACACACACACACACACACACACACACACACACACACACACACTCATACATGCACACACAAGCACACACACACACACACACACACACACACACACACACACACACACACACACACACACACACACACACACACACACACACATGCACGCACACATGCACACACACATGCACACACACATGCACACACACTGCTATGTCCCAAAGGGCAAGTGTTTTACTATTCCTGGATGCCATAATATATGTACCTTGCAAATACCAGTGCCTTACAGTTCCCTGGATGCCATAATATATGTACCTTGCAAACTCAAGTGCATTATTGTGCTTGTAAGATGGCTGTATGTACTTATTTTCAGTTTGAATTTTAATTTATTAATTTATTTATGGCATTTGAATGCTTTGTAGTGTATTATAATGTAAAATAATTAATCTGCCTGTTTTGAGAGATTGCTGTCTAAGGTTATGATGTTTTAACCCCGTTTAGATTTGTGACCACCTTTGGCAGGAATATCAATGTTATAAGAAATGTTATTAATAATAATTGGAACATTATATTAGCTAATTCACATTTTGCTAATATTCTTGCATCTGAGTGCCAATTTTCCTATAGGAGAGGCTGTAACATTGGGGTCATATTTGAATCTACACAAGAAGGGCCGACATGTGAAGATGGGGGGTACACAAATTACACTTTCCGGGGACCAACTAAAGGGTTCTTTTCTTTGTGGCCATTGTTCCTTTTGTATACATATGATGAAGTCTAAAGAATTCTTCAGCAAAAATACAGCTAAGGTTTTTGAGATTAGATGTTTTGGCAATTGTGGGTCAAACTGGGTAATATATCTTGTTACTTGTTCCTGTTTGGCATTTTATATTGGCCAGACTTCTAGACCATTGAGAATTACGATCTCAGAACATTTTTGTGACATCAGGAACAAACGTCTTTCTAGTGCTTTATATAAACATGTGTTGCACCACACTAGTGCTAAGTTTAAATTTCAAATCATTGACGCTATCTGGGGTGATAGAACCAATAAATTTGAATGGCATGATATACTCAACAGGAAAGAAAAAGCCTGGATCATTAGATTGGGGGTCATTGTTTAACCCAGGCCTCAATGATCATTTATAATATGGTCTCCATATAATATGTACTCGATAACGCTTACAGTTTTTAAGTTTGAAGATCAGAACAAGATAAAAAATATTTAGTTTTTCTGCATTCAGCATTTATGTATAATTGTCATTTATAGGATATGCCTTTAAACATTTGATAATCCTTTGTTATTAACTAATCAGCCAATTATCATACGGCTATATTAAGACAAGTGATGGAGTGTCACACTATCACTGAGGATGGCTTGTTGCTGAAACCGGTCTGTTGGTTGTTTGGTCAAAATAAACATTTGGATTTATTCACTCTGGTGCTGGCTGCTTTTTTGACTTTGACCTTCTGTAAAACTGCCTTGTACTACTGCACAGCCCAGTTTATAAAAAGGTGGTGACACTACATAACACCACAAATGATTTCTGGCCCATGAGTGAGTCCAGATGAAGGTATTGATGCATTAAGTAGTACAGGACTTCACAGCCTCAAAAATATTCTGAGACATGAATGCAGTGATACTGTCACCCACTGGTTTTAGTGATTTTAGCTGATGAAATGCTTGCTGTTTCCTAACTCTTTTACAAGGGTAATCATTTTAGCTGCATCCTCCAAGAGCTGAAAAAATGCATTTACTCAACAATGCTCCTCCACTCCTGTTACTTTTCTTAAGTTGGTTTTGCTGATGGAATGGTTGTTGCCCTTATATGACTGGGTTCCTGTAATAATTTTCTGTGTTGTATTTTTGTTTTAATACACATTTGCATTAATGCACTGTTTAATGTTTGGCAGAGGGTCTTCTTCAAATGCTCGAAGCTGCAGAACATCGAACCACACATCATTGAGGATGAGATGACTGATGTTCTACAGCATTGAACATGAAAGTAGACTAAATTAAAAAAAGATGAAAACTCTGCTTGTAAGTTTTTGCAGGGGGGCAAGCCCCCCTGCACCCCACCCACACCCCCTGCTACTTAAATATACCAACTCCAAAATTGCACTGCAGTGAAGAGAATGGTAAAGTTCCCATTCCATGCATTCTCTTCACTGCACTGCAATCTCGGAGTTGGTATATTTTAGTAGCAGGGGGTGTGGGGGGTTGCCCCCCTGCAAAAATGTCAAATAAGAAGTTTTCAAGTTTTTTTTTTGCAGAATTTTGATCCTCTGGCTCTCAATGATCAAAGGTTCGATGTTCTGCAGTTTTGATACTTATGGCTCTATGCAGTTTTTGGGCTTATTATTAGTGTGAGTCTGTAATTTGACTCCAAATTAGAATGACTATTTCATTTTGCTATTAGGACTGGATTTGTTTCACTTTTCACTTCTTCCTGCACTGGTATATTCAGTGTAGTTTATACTTTCACTTTCATTGGGATGCTTTATATAAACATAGATATATATGTGTGTATATATATATATATATATATATATATATATATATATATATATATATATAGAGAGAGAGAGAGAGAGAGATGCTTTCCTTTTTGAGTATCTTTCACTGCTTCTGATCAGGTGATAAAGTTAAATTTGAGTTTTTTAGGCTTTTATTGCTGAAAACTATGTTTAATTTCTGTCACAGTGTTTCTGGTATTTACTGGTTTATTTTATTTTAGTTTATTTTTAGTATTTCAGTGTTTGATAATTTTCCCTTCTAACTGACTTCTGATGATGGTAGGTTGTTGCATTTCGATGTCTGTGATGGAGTATAAATCTGTGACTAAATGTGAGGTCATGCCATCAGTGGCCTGCATTAATTTTTTGTCATGCATTGAACAAAGTTGATGTACAGGCAGCTAGCTAAAAATCTGATTAATCAGTGTTCATTGCACAAAGCGTGTGTGTGTGTGTGTGTGTGTGTGTGTGTGTGTGTGTGTGTGTGCGCGCGCGCGCGTGCACGCGCACGTGCACATGTTCAAGTATGTGTATGCGTGTGTGTGTGTATTATATTTCTTCTTTTATTACTGTGTATTTAAAAAGCTTAATTGGCTGGCTTGACAGCACAGCCCCAGGAGAACCTATAGCTTACTTTCTAGAAGTATAGTTAAGCACCATTCATAATGAATGAATCATTATGATTCTGATAATGCAAAGAGCACCATAAAATTAATAAATCCAAAGCAACAGTAGTTATTGGGCTGTAGTGTAGTGCCATATATGCCATATATACAAAGACTGATGTCAAGAGCATGGAGTACTGACAGCATACCTGTCTTTCTGTAATAGGTACAAAGGACCCATAACATGGCCATGCAAATAAGATGGCACAAGTTCTACTCTCACTACTAGAGTTTGCATCCATTGTGACTGTCCGATATGAACAGTGACAGGTATGAATCCATCTGTGGAAAACTGCCTGCAGTCCATAACTGAAGACAGTGACAGTATGGAATTGTCTCTGGCAGACTGCCTGCAATACACAACTGGGGACAGTGACAGGTATGGAACCATTTGTAGCTGACTGCCTGTGATTCACAGCTGTGGACAGTGACAGGCATGGAACTATCTATGGCAAACTCCCTGCAATCCATAATTGGAGACAGTGGCAGGTGTGGAACCCTCTGTAGCAGACTCCCTGTAATCCACAAGACAGTGATAGGGGTGGATCTGTCTCTGGCAGACTTCCTGCAATCCACAAGACAGTGATAGGGGTGGATCTGTCTATGGCAGACTCCTTGCAATCCACAACTGGAGACACAAAACAGACATGGTAATATACATCATCATCATCATCAGCCCTATTTTTCCCATTTTCTACACTAGGTCAGGGTGTGTAACAACTGTTGCCATCTTTCTCAATTCCGTGCCGCTCTTCTACCTTTGTTACAACCATGTCTGACTGTCACAGGTCTTCTCTCACACAATCCATCCATCCATCTGTTTTCTGTGCATCCTTTTTTCCTCTTGCCATCTTTCTATCTCTCCAAAATCTTCTTCACCAGATCATATTCTGCTTTCCTGCAAATATGCTCTAACCACTATTAATCTATTTTCTTTGATTTTCATGGTAACTGGTGCTACTTTGGCTTCTGCTCTGATGTCCTCATTTCTTCATCTGTCCCATAGTGTGCATCCTGCCACCCATTTCAGACACTTCATTACCTTCACTTCAAGCTTTCTCAACTGCTCTGCCTTCACTGCCTAGGTTTCTGTACCATACAGTAGCACTGGTTTAACCATTGTTTTGTAAACCTTACTTTTCAACGTCTTTGGAATTCTTCTGTCACACACTATCTTCAGTTGTCTGCATTCTTTCTGATTTCAGCTTTGACCTCCTTATTCAGACTTCCCTTCTCTTCCACCATCCCTCTCAGATAGTTGAAGCTGTTAACCTTTTTCACTGTTTTCCTTTCTATAACAATTTTCAGCTTTGTCTGATTTCCTCCAACAGTCTTGTCTGTACTCAGTTTCATGCCATTTGCCTTATCATTTAATAAGGTTCGTGCTCAGAGTCTGCCTGTAATGCCACATCATCTGCATACAGCAGTTTTGTTGATCTGCCCTACCATGAACTGTTTGCTAATGTTGTCAAACACCAGTACAAACAGCAGTGGGCTCAGAGCTGAACCATGATGTACACCTGCTCCCACTAGAAACTCCTGTGTGAGTCAAAACACTGTTTATACTTGTGTTGTTGGGTCCTTGTACATAGCCTGCACTAATTCTGCCAATGTTTCTACTGCCCAAATCAGCTTTCTTTGGACCTTGTCATAAGCTTTCTCCAAATCTATGACTTCACACTTGGACTCTTTTTCACATGTCTTTCTCAACTGTATGTCTCAGTGCAAACATTGGCTTAGTTTTGCTGTAACCTGCTCTGAATCCAAACTGCTCATCCCCCCTTTTAATTTCTACTACTCTGTGTATTCATTTATAAATCACTTTCTACAGCAATTTCATGCAGTGTGACAGGAGTTTGACACCTCTATACTGCTCACAGTTTTGAATATCCTCTTTGTTCTTGTACTCTGGCATGAGAAAGCTTATTCTACTGTCATCTGGGATATACATTTGTCTCCATACTGCTCTGAGTACCCTATGGAGCCATTTCTCCCCTAACTCACCCTACATCTTGAGGATATCTGCCTTAACCTCATCTGAGCCTGCTGCTTTCCCTGACTTCATTTTCCTTAGTGCTATTCTTACTTCTGGAGGGGGGCCCTTCTTCCTCCTTCATTATAGGCTGCATATGGGGCAGTACAGCTTCTGTGATATTTCCCCATTTAAAAGTTGCTAGAAGTACTCCTTCCATCTGCCATTAATGTCCTGTGGACTTGTGAACAGGTTGTTGCTGGCATCCCTTATTAAGGGTGTATGATGATTATCTATATGTCTTTGCATTGCAACCTGATTGAGTTTCTGTATGCCATCTGCTGAGTACGTTTGTAAAAGGTGGTAAAGTGCCTCTGATGTTGTGTTATTTGCAATTACGACTGCTCTATTAGCCAACTTGTACTCCTTCTTCACTTGGCCCATCTTTTCTATCTCCCACCTTTTTTCTGCATTCCTTGTTATTTTTGATAACTTTGTGGACTTCTGCATTCCACCACCAGCTTTCCTTCTGTACTTTATTTCCACACCTGGCTTGGCGACTACATATCTCTTCTGTAGTACTCACACATTGCTACCATTCTTCTTCAACTCCAGCTATCTATTTCTTCTTCTTACTGAGGTTCTAGAGATTGGAGTGTTTCCTTAAACTTTTGATATTTTTCAACAATCAACTTCCAAGTCTTCAGCCTAGTCTCTGTTGATCTTAGCACCTTTTCTGATCACTGCTTGCAACTGATTTTGGCCACCTGTGGTTTATGATGTGGGATGAATGTTTCACTGGGGATGATTTTGCAATCTCTGACTCTACCCCAATGCCCTTTCCTTACCAAAGGAAGTCTACCTGAGTTGCATGTTAGCCAATCTTGTATGTGATCTTGTGACTGTTTCTCTTCCTGAACCATGTGTTGGCCACCTTCAATCCATTTGCCAAACAGAAGTCTTGAATGACCTATCCTGCTCTGATCCTATTTTCCCACCCTTGTGGACCTAGGAAAACCTTGTATCCTGTCTATCCCATTATAAGCATTCAAGTCCAACATCATCAGCACCAACTTGTATAGTCCTTGCTCTGTCTAGCAGGTCCTGCAGCTGTTGCCTGAATACACTCTCTTCCTTGCTATCAGAACCCTGCTGTGATGCGTAAACTGTCATATTATCTATGTATGTGTGTGTAAGTGACTCAGCAGATAACATGCTTGCCTTTGAGGCCGGAACACTGAGTTCTATATCCACTCCAGGTAAATGGATTCATTTTCAAATTGCTGTCACTGCAATGTAGCTTGGGAGGGGGGCTGTACACCTGCGTGTAACATTCTTTGGATGAGACAATATACAGAGGTCCCATCTGCTTGAGTTAATGGTAGCTCAGGTGGATATAAAGAATCGCACAGCACCTATCACAAAGAGTACTGCAAGTCCCCTGATGCCCCGGTCAGATTTCCTGTTGAAGTATAATTAGGACCTTGTGTTTCCACTGAAAAGGAGCCACAAGACAAATTAGACTAACATGGTCAACAAAGGATGGATGAACATATAAATGCATGATAAATGCTCATGTCCATTAGTAACGCCCTTCTCCAATTGGTCATTCTAGTCAGCTTATGTATATATTACAGGAGTGACAGTATGGAACTCATGAGCTTTTGCCAATCTAGTGTTGTCACAGATAATCAGTAGGGCAGCCAGGATCTGGTGACTATTCATAAATGTCAGCACAGCTGTCCTGTCTGAAAACATGATCTATAAAGGGAACATGAAAGCTGCCAGGCACACATTTACAATGCCTTACACTTCTATAATTATCATGCTTAAATTTCCTTTGCTTCACAAAATGCAATGAATCCTTTCCCCGCTCCTGCATATAATTACTGCCTGTAGCAACTGATCATCTTGGCATACCTGACAATAAATCTGCCTCAATTCCTGTTTTGCTGTATTGCAGAATGAAGTTCAAAGTGCTGGGGTGAATGGATGGGCAGGTAGAAAACCTGTGCATGTTTATCTCTGCCTCCCCTGCAGCACTGAACTGGATGAGCAGTGACTGTTAAATGACTGACTGCAGCTGGAATGTAGCTGTCCAAGTACTACATGCTTGTGACTGGGACAGTATCTGCTACTCGGTATTATGGTGCACAGTTTACAAATAGGGGCTCATTTATGTGCCCCATTCTCTGATACAATATATGTCTGTGACCATCTACCCATTTCTTTTCTATCCTCTTACTATCCCTCACAATCATATAATGATGCTAAAACTATTACAGTGTAAACCATGGCTCTGTTTTCTACCATATGTTTGCATGGAATCACTACTAAATACCGAATGCCCAAAATCCCGACGCTTAAAACACCGAGACCACATGCCCAAAACCCCACAATACCGAATAGTTAAAAGAGCAAAATTCAAAATCGCGAAAGTTACACAACCAAACAGCACACACGCACACACACACACACACACACACACACACACACACACACACACACACACACACACACCTTCCCCCCACAACTAAACAATGCATCCTACACTAGACATAGGCAGGGGGGCAAGCCCCCCCTGCACCCCCCATGTGGGGGGCTGTGACCCCCACACCCCCCTACTTTATTATTCTAACTCCGAGATTGCACAAACAGACACACAAGGCAAACTCACAGCCAACATTACAGTCCCTCACACACACACACCACAGTCACAACACACACTACACCCCTCAGAAACACACTTACACACGCAGACTTAACAGAACCGCAACACAGAAGCGCTAACGCAAAATCCCTTAACATTGGGATTTTGCATTTTGTACTTCTGGTCTTTCGGTAATGCGGGTTTTGGTCATCTGGTCTCGTTGTTTTCAGCATTGGGATTTTGGGCGTTCAGTATTTCGCAGTGATCCCATTTGCACACATATATGCATAGTGACTGCTGCCTTGTGGTTTCTTTTGAATTCAGATTCCTTTCATTTGTGGATCTTTTTAATTCTTTGTTTACTTTTCACTATTTTGTAAAATGCAGGGATAGTACTCATTTCAGAATTTGTTGGACTGTTTTTATATTATTTTGATCCACTTTTATTTCACATTAGAACAAATACTACTCTTTCTTTAGCAGGAGTTATTTCAGGATGATTACAGTGCTTCTCTTGTCACAATGCTGCTCATCTTTTCTTGAACGTCAAACTGGTATTGATCTAGTGAATTGACTTATTTTATCAAACTTCATGTTTCTTGAAGATGAGGTTTTTGTGCATCTTGGGATTGTTATGCTGGTCAGTGGAGTGTGTCCTTTTCACTTTGTCTGCCTCTTCCTGGAGGGCTGACTTCTGCATAGTCATCATTGATTTCTTTGGTTTGCTCCCGGGAAGTTGGAACCTAGGCAGACTGATGCTGCTTCACCTGTATGGATTTTGTTTATGAACTTGCCATCTTTGTTTTACATACTTCTTAAAGGAGGGTTTGATTTGAAAATCTATTTGAATCCTCACACACACATTGATTTTGATGGTATCTTTTAGGTCAAGTTAGTTTACTTAAGGTTTTTCTACTTATTATTCATTTATTAGAGAAGAATGTGCAGGACAAGACCTTTCCCTTTGTTTTAACCAGCTTTGTTAGTATGATTATGCTAACTTAAAGTGATCGCCCATGTTGTTTTTACGTTATTTTAATTCTATCTCTATATACATCTGCGTATGTATGCATATATGTCCTCTGCAAGTCATTCCAGAGGCATATTATTTTGATAAGACAAAGTTTTCTAAGCCTGATATTTTTCACATATTCAGTAACACAGCTGCTACCAAATACACTCATATTTACTGACTTCAGGCAGTAAAATAATCAGTGACATTTGGACTATTGCATGTCTTGCCATAAAGAGCTTACAAAGCCTTGAACATGATTGTATTAAAAATGAGGGTTGCAACTGACATACTCCTACTCTCGGTAAGGCTATATTTGCTGTATATTGTTGGAAATGTTTTTGTTTTATTTTTCTTGGTTGACTACACAGTTCTCATAAATAATCTGTTTTTGTTGTGGATTGCTTGGAAAAATTTTTCTTTATTTCTTTTTTCTTGGTTCTCTACTCATTTCTCACAATCAGTAATTATAAATGTAGCTGTTGTTAAAATTGTTTATTTACTTTTTTGTTTTTACTGTCCAGTATATGTACGTTTTGAGTATCATGATGCCCTGAAGGCCAAAGAAATTAAAATATATACCTTTAGGTTCACGAAAATCCTCAACACTTATGTTAATTGTTAAATTAGAATACTACTGGTTACAGTGAGATAAACCTCATTATTAATGGCTCATTATTAATGGCTAATTGCCATGTCTCTGAATCATACACAGTACTGTCAGACTTGACTGCATTTGTAATCTTCATACTGGCCCATGTTTCTTTTGGAAGGTTTACATATCTGTTTTCTCCCCCTCTGTGTCATCACCATCCCTCGGATTCTCAAAAGCTTGCATGGCATGCATGATTAGTGTAAGATGAAATGTTACCAATATGGTGGCCGAGCGATCCACGTACGTGCACGTCTGACGTGTGCAAGTGCTGTAGCACTAGTGTTGCACATCCCCAGCCCCCTTTATGCAAATCACTCCATTTGCAGGTGAAAACTATGCAAATGAGGTAAATCTGCCATCCAGGAAGCGGGAATCAGGGTGTGCAGGACTAGCATAATATGCAGAAATGCACTCGGTTAGTATGGCCGAGCGATCCACGTACGTGCACGTCTGACGTGTGCAAGTGCTGTAGCACTAGTGTTGCACATCCCCAGCCCCCTTTATGCAAATCACTCCATTTGCAGGTGAAAACTATGCAAATGAGGTAAATCTGCCATCTAGGAAGCGGGAATCAGGGTGTGCAGGACTAGCATAATATGCAGAAATGCACTCGGTTAGTAACCAAGTACGGTACTGCAAACTCCAAAACGGAGCTATGACAGCTCCAAATAAAGGCTGAATATCATGGAGGAAAAATGCCAATGGCCAAGTAGAAGGCCATTGGTATTGCAAACAATGCCAAATGTACAAAATACAACTTTTATGATATGTCCGTTGATCACGGCCATTGAAGCATAGGGCAGTGGTGCGCAAATGGGACCGGTGGGGAAATAAAAAAATAAACCTAAAACAAACAGTCTAACTAAAATCAGTATTCAAAAAACACACAACCTCAAACAGGAAAAAGTAAAATATTGGCGCTGTTCTCCAGCAACAATAAAGGCTTTCCTCTTCTGTAGAACGTAAAACCAGTAGTTCTGTTCAACCAAAGTCCAAAAGTCCACCAGGCCACCAGATTAATATTTGCAAAGCATCAATTTATTCCAAATAAAAAATAAATAAAAAATAAAAATTCAACAGATTAAGCACTTTCATCTCCCATATGGAGACTTCATCAGAATCTGTTGTACATACACATCCTCAGTTTAAATACATCTTGGTAAAACCATTAGTTAATTGATCTTAGATTCTAATAGGCTGTCCATTTATTGTTACAAATTGCTGTTGAGGTGATTCTAAGACAAACCATTATTGTTTCTATAAAACACTTATTGCACTGGTATTTTATTGAAAAATGTAATAAAAAGTTCATAGTCAGAACATTTCAAAGTATTTGTTTCTTACAACTTATGTAAATAATGCAATTTAAATTAAAATTGAAATTGAATAAATATATAATACTTGTTAAATGCATATTAAAAAACATATAAAATCACTAAAAGGTATATAAAAACATTTTTTGTTCCTGTACCTATTTTTATATTGTAAAACTGTATGCTAAAATATGCAATAAAGTTAATAAAATATGTTAAAATATGTACATATTCTATAAAACTCTACCAGGGTGTGTTTACATGGAGCTCAAAACCATAATCATCTATTGGTGTCTCTTTGGATCATCAGCGAGAATCTTGAGGGTTGGGTAATGGATATGTGGTCATTTAATCCATAATTCCCACATGCATCCAACCTTAGTTGCCAAACCATCTCTCTAAATTCGAGTTTGGTTTCCCAGTCCCCACCTCTCTCTTGCTTAATCACGTCTTCCAAGATCCAAAATTTGAAATCTGCATCTCTACATGTACGGGTGTGTCTAAATAGTGCATTGTTGTCGTTCATTTTAATAATATCTCTATTATGTTCATATATGCATGCCCTTAAGTTACGTTCAGTTTTCCCTATGTAATATTTCCAACATTTCTTACAATAGCACAAGTATACCACCCCTTTGGTATAACAACTATAGTATTTGTTTCCATTTAGTTTCAAATTAATACTTGGAAGTTCAAGTTCTTTGGTGTCTGCCATAAAAACACACTGTGCACACCTACCACATTTAAAAGTACCATATTTACTACATGCTCCACTCAAAATATTTTTCTTTTTTTCAAATATGTTTTTCAAATTTCTATTTTTCCTAAAAGCATATCTAAGTGGTTGTTGAAAGACATCTGTCTTAGTAGGCATTTTGTTAAACATTCCTCATGCATCATTAATACATTTTTTATCCATCCAATCCCATAAAAATGTGTCAAAACCAAAAAAGGAAGTTTTTCTTCTTTATTTTCTCTAGTAATAGGCCTATTTTCCACCTCCATAATACCTATATTCATTAGTAAGGGTGTGTATAATGTGTCCAGTTTATCTAAAACAACTTTTTTATTAGACTCAATCATATAGTCGGGGTATCCCCTTTCCTTAAACATATTGTGTAATGTCTCCATTTCTTCCATTAGATCTATTTTGTCAGAAGTCATTCTGGCTACTCTAATCATTTGTCCTTTTATTATATTCATTTTTGAATGGTAGGGATGGTCACTCTTGAAGTGTAAATAAGAGTTCGAGTAACATTCCTTCCTGAAAATTCTGGATTTAAATTTTTGGTTCACTCTATCCTTTGTCAGTTTCACATCCAGATAGTGTATTTCTTCTAAACCTAAGTCATAGGTAAACTCAAGGAATTCTGTACTCTGATTAATACACATAATAATTTCTTTAATTTCATCTTCAGGTCCATCCCATAAAATAAAAATATCATCCAAAAATCTATAATATCCCACAATGTATCTGTAAAAAGTAGAACTGAAGACAAATTGTTTCTCCCAGAATAACATAATTATATTTGCATAAATAGGGGCACAAGCTGATCCCATGGCCACCCCGTCTGTTTGATGGTATATGTCTCCTTGAAAATAGTTGTACTTCAGTACAAGCTCCATATTTTCCATTACTAACTTAAAGTCATCAGGTGTCAAAATCTTCATCTCCACTATCATTTTTTCAAACCATTCTAACCCTATTTGATGTGGAATGACTGAAAATAAATCTCTCACATCCACTGTCAAAAAGGTGAAACCATCCCTATATTGGGTAGCACCAATTTTGGATAAAAAATCCCATGAATCTATTAAAATGTGTGGAAATTTCTTGTAGAATTCTTTTAGTTTAATGTCCACAAAAATTGCCAGTGGTTGTGTCTTTGAACCTTGTGACGACACTATTGGTCTTAGGGGTGGGCTTTCTTTGTCCTTGTGCACCTTGGGTATGCCAAATATTGCTGGGATAACTGGTTTTGTTACTCTTAAAAAATTATATAATTCGTTGTCAATGAGACCTTGTAGTAAATTGTCTTCTAAAATCATATCTATTTTTTCTATAAGAAATGTTCACTTCATTTCTAGATACTAGGCTATACCTACTATCTTTATCCAATATATCACATATTCTCCTAGTGTAGTCCCATGTGTCCATCAGCACCACCCCTCCACCTTTGTCGGGTTTCATTATCCGCAGGTTAACATTATCCCTAAGTTGTTGTAGGGTGTGAGTTTCACTCTTAGTCAAACTGTGTACTATAGGTAAATGTTTTTTATAACCTTCCCTTATGGTACCCATAACACATCTTTCAAAGTTCAATATGTCCTGTTGAACGGGGGGATTAAAAGTACTAGCTTTCTTGAGAGTAGTTTTTTTGTATTTGGTATTCCTTTCTTTAAACATGTGAAATAAATTCAATTTCCTGGTAAATAACCTAATATCTAAAAAAATGTCATCAATTCCAGGTTTTTTAACTGGAACAAATGTTAAACCTTTTGTGAACAAATTAAAATGTTCTTGTTTCACCTCAACATCCGTATAATTGTAAATAAAAAAAATTGTCTTTAGATGAAATAACTACCTTAAACCCAACATTTCTCTCTATATCATTTTTACAGACTTCCTCTAAACATTCCTGGGTCTTGGGAGTACAAATGTTTATTGTATCTCCCTGACACCCCCCCTCCTCTGTGGTGGTACAACATGGTTCCTCATAACTGTTGTGTAGGACGGCTGTTGGTCTAAATTCCTTATCCTTTTGGACCTTCTCGGTCCCTCCTCTTCTAAAGGGATCCCATTATTAGTATTTTGGTCAACATGCTGGTTGTATGTATGTTTATATGTCTCATGGTAAACTTCGTACCCACCAAACTCCATTTCTTTTCCTTTATCATAACTTCCCTCTCTATTTTGAAAATTCCTTCTAAAATTCCTGTTGTCACAAAAATATGCTTTCCCATTCCTATAGTCATTCAGGTCCCTATCTAATTTTTGTGTCTTCCTGAAATGACTCTTTGAAATCACATTGTCCATGTCGTGCATGGTCTTAAAATACATATTCTTGTATTCAACAACTGCAAATAAAAGATCAGCATTAATTTCCTCATTCAATTTATCTATAACATTTTTACATTCAAGCATAACTTCTTCATTATTTTTTATCATTGCTCTAAGGATGGCCAGCCCACAGTCATTTAAAATATTCACAATTGTTTTCAGACTTGACTGCACTTGTAATCTTCATACTGGCCCATGTTTCTTTAAGAAGGCTTACATATCTGTTTTTTACCCCTCTGTGTCATCACCATCCCCTGGATTCTCAAAAGCTTGCATGGCATGCATGATTAGTGTAAGATGAAATGTTGCCAATATGGTGGCCGAGCGATCCACGTACGTGCACGTCTGACGTGTGCAAGTGCTGTAGCACTAGTGTTGCACATCCCCAGCCCCCTTTATGCAAATCACCCCATTTGCAGGTGAAAACTATGCAAATGAGGTAAATCTGCCATCCAGGAAGCGGGAATCAGGGTGTGCAGGACTAGCATAATATGCAGAAATGCACTCGGTTAGTAACCGAGTACGGTACTGCAAACTCCAAAACGGAGCTATGAGGCTGCATATCATGGAGGAAGAATGCCAAGTAGAAGGCCATTGGTATTGCAAACAATGCCAAATGTACAAAATACAACTTTTATGATATGTCCATTGATCACGGCCATTGAAGCATAGGGCAGTGGTGCGCAAATGGGACCGGTGGGGAAATAAGAAAATAAACCTAAAACAAACAGTCTAACTAAAATCAGTATTCTGCCATGTAAGTCAATGGCAGGCAAAAGACAACCTGGCCAGTGATTAGTGGTTGCTAAGGGGGGAGGCACAGTGTGACACATGTAACTATGCATTAGCAGGCAATACTATGCAAATGATGGGAAGGATAGTGAATCCCGGTTTTCCCCAGCATGTGAGGCAGGTCCCAACAGTGTATGAGTATGAATAGCTGAGTGCAAGACTAGGAGGTAGATGACATCATGTGTGGGAGTGCCAGGCATACTGTCGGCAGATTGGAGCCCTGTGGCTCAGCAGTGCATCCAGTTTAGCACAGCAAAGCCAGGAGGTATGTCTAAACCTGCCCAGGATGTACGACAAAGTGTAAGTGGGTGTCCGCGCCATGCAACAGGATCTACAGGAAGATAAAGGAAGTGAACCCAGGAAATAGCAGCAGTGTGCACATTGCAGTACACCGATTGCAATGGGAAGGGAAAGCAGCAGTAGGAAGCTAATTAAGAGGTACTAGGTTCACTGCCAGGTGAAACAAATCGGAACCAGACAATTATACAGGCAGCAGACCAGCCAAGCCCAGAACGCCACTATAAACTATGCAAACACCTACCCCTCCGGTTTCTCCCACATCCTACACCACCAGTGTAAACAAGCGGGGGACTTTTAACACTCACAACAGCAAAATTGTAGGGGCTGCGATAGCTGTCATACAACTTGTGGAAGAGGCTGAGGGTGGCGAGGATGGGAGTGCTGTCGACCAATCCACAGTGAGGAGACAGAGAAGGGTGTACAGACCCAGGATGACCTACCAAGGGCTACATGAGTTGGAGATAGTGGAGTGCTATAGGGTGGACAGGGACCTCCTACAGCAGATTGTTGAACTGTGCCGGCCACTGCTGACACACAGAACTAACAGAGGGGAACCCATCCCAGTGGAAACGAAGGTATGTGTAGGCCTAAGAATACTAGCTACAGGTACCTTCCATAGGCCAACTGGGAGATATGATGGGGATTTCACAGGCATCAGCATCCAAGGTACTCCACCAGTTCCTGTATGCCATGGCAGCACATGCCGGTGAGCACGTATATTTCTCCATCACCCTTGAGGCATTGGCCAGCAGTATGCGTCTCTTCCACCAAATAGCAGAATGCCCTGAGGTAGTGGGTGCAATAGATTCCAAGCACATGTGCATCAAAGCACCACCCAGTGAGCAGGGTAGGGTCTACATCAACCGCAAGGGCTTCCCCTCCATCAACTGCCAGGTCGTGTGCGATGCCCAGGGCATAATACTGAACATGTGTGCTGGCTGACTTGGAAGTTATCACGATTCCCACATCTGGCATCTGACACAGCTGTACCAGACATTTGCCAGTGGGGACATCCCACATGGTCACCTAGTGGGGGATGCTGGATATGCACTGAAGCCGTGGCTGATGACACCCATCAGAAATGCACACACACCCAAACAAGAACTCCATAATGAGGCACATGCATAAACAAGAATCATAATAGAGCATGTGTTTGGGATGCTCAAGTCACGGTTCCAGTGCCTGGATACATCCGGTGGAGCCTTGCAGTACTCACCAACTACATGTACCCAAATCATCCTTGTATGTGCCATGCTACACAATATGATCCTGCAGAAACAGCTGCAGCAGGAGTAGCAAAGGGCAGAGCCATATAGCCCCCCACCAATGCCAAGGCCTGCACAGGCACAGAGTGACTCAGAGGCGGAACAACCTGAGCCTGCCCCAGTAGGCAGAAGGAGGTATGCCCAGTATGCCCTGGCCCTGGTAAAGAGGCAATGTATAGCACATATACTGACACGGGAAGGACCCATGGACTAGCACCTCTCTCTGACTATCACATACACTAAAAGGGATGCCAAACATTACACTACCTGTGCCTAGCCATGAGTAGGCAGTGTACTACGTGCATCCGACATAGGCAGCCCTGCAGTACCACCCACAATACTGGGACACCCACAGGATAAGTGACTCACACATGCCAGTCAGGAGATGGGTCACATACCCAACAACAGTCACAGCCAGCAGGACAGGTGTAGACAAACAAACAAATGCTGTACTATGGCCTTTGAATAAGGGGTATGGGTGACCACCACCCAGGCATACATGGACAGACCACAGCAGGCCAGGCAGTGGGATGTCAGTTGTGACAGCTAGGAAGTCAGAATGTAATGTGTATGCAATCAAAAGAGAAGAACGGAAGTACAACGGTATGGCATAGCCAGCATGATGGGTAAGACTACTGACAGAATTGGACTACAGGACATACCAGTAAAGTCCTAGCAAATGTATACAACTGTCAGTTGTGCCACCCCCCACCTCACATAGAAATACAGTAACAGTCAGGTGCACCCACCCCAATCCTGTGTAGAAACATAGAAATAGCCAGGTGTAACCTGAGCTATGCAGACATGTTGCAACAGTCAATGCCAAATGATCGGTGGATACCCTGCAGACACAGCATGCTACCAGTCAGTGTACAACAATAAGGTCAGCTGTGCAGTACAAACCACTGGACATGCTCCACACATGCATAACAGACGACCTTACTTGGCATGCTCTCACACTTGGAGAAATGAAGGCAATGTCAGTCATCAACATACTGAAAGGTCATACTGGAGAGAAATGAAGGCAATGCCAGTCATCAACATACTAGAAGGTCATACTGGGCATGCTCACACACTTAAACATATGAAGGCCATGTATGCAAACACCAGTGGACCAGACATATCCAGCAGTTGCAATAGTTACTGCAGACATGTCAGTATGCACCACTCATGCCTTGCACACACAGTGAATAGGAATACAGACATATATGTAAGGAAAACACACCATAATACACCAAAGGTAGGTGGCTATAGATGTGTGGAAGAGGGTGACCATGACAAGGAGCCATTCACACCTGTCCCAAGAAACACATAGCCAAAGGGCCCCAAACACATCAGTTGCAGATGTCACACACTGCAGTTACTAGCGACCAGTACCTGTCAGCACCAAAGACTATGTGGTCCACGTGCCAGCTGTGCAATATGGCTATACAAGGACATAGTCAGCTAGTTGCCCTAGACACGTACCTGTGAAATATGACCCTGTGTGTGGCTGTCTGTGGCATGTCACGCCTACATGAATGGTGTATCAGCCATGCACACACTAGCCATACCATAACAGTACCCTGACAAGCCCGCTGAGGTTATCCAATGTGAAATACACCTTTGGGAGAATTGTAGGCCAGTAATCTCTATGGTGCATCCCATAACTGTGTACTCCTGTAGTGTGATAGACTAGTTAGGTAGGAGTTCTAAGCCCAGACACGGCAACTGTGTGTGTGAGTGTGTGTCACTGTTCTTGTGTGTGTCTGCCTCTCACTGACTGTGTAGAGAGCAATGTTTTTAGGTTACTCACACCCCTTACATTTCACATACCCAACTTTGGCAAGGCTGCTGATGTCACCCACCTAGAAATACTCCCCTGGGAGAACTGTAGCCCAGTAATATCCATAGCGCATGCTGTAACTGGGTACTGCTGTAGTGTGATAATGTAGTTAGGTAGGAGATCAAACCCCAGATGTGGCAACTGTGAAGGTGTGAGTCTGTGAGTGTGTATGTGTGTGTCAGTCTGTCACTGACTGTGTAGACAGCAATGCTTTTTAGGCTACTCACACCCCTTACAAATCAAATACCCTCCTTTGGCAGGGCTGCTGATGTCACGCAACCTGAAATACACCTCTGGGACAATTGTAGTCGAGTAGTCTCCATAGCATGCCCCATAACATTGTATGGCCATAGTGTGATTAAGGAGTTAGGTGGGAGTTCTAGCCCCCGACCTGCCAAATGCGTATGTATTCATGCATGTCTGACTGTGTAGAGAGCAATGCTTTAAGGTTACTCACACCCCGTACACTTCACATACCCAACTTTGGCAAGGCTGCTGATGTCACCCACCTAGAAATACTCCCCTGGGAGAGCTGTAGCCCGGTAATCTCCATAGCACATGCCGTAGCTGTGTACTGCTGTATTGTGGTAATGTAGTTAGGTAGGAGGTCAAACTCAGATGTGGCAACTGTGCATGTGTGTGTCTGTGTGTGCATGTCTGTCTATCACTGACTGTGTAGAGAACAATGCTTTTTAGGCTACCCACATCCCTTACAAGTCAAAAACCCTCCTTTGGCAAGGCTGCTGATGTCACGCAACGTGAAATACACCTCTGGGACAATCATAGCAAAGTAATCTCTGTAGCACGTCCTGTAACATCGTATGGCCATAGTGTGATTAAGGAGTTAGGTGGGAGTTCTAGCCCCCAAACTGCCAACTGTGTGTATATGCATGCATGTCTGACTGTGTAGAGAGCAATTCTTTTAGGTTACTCACACCCTGTACACTTCACATACCTAACTTTGGCAAGGCTGCTGATATCCCCCACCTAGAAATACTCCCCTGGAAAATCTGTAGCCCAGTAATCTCCATAGCACATACTGTAACTGTGTACTGCTGTATTGTGACTTAGACGCGTGGTCGGGTTCCATCCCCACACATGGCAGTTCTGGATGTATTGTGTGCGTCACTGTCTGTGTAGGGAGCAATGCATTTTAGGCTAGTCTCTTGCAGTCATTTCAAAGCCCTACTTTGGCAATCCTTCTGATGTCAGTCAGTGTGAAATACACTTTTGGGCAAGGACTACCTCAGTAATATCTGTGGGGCGTACTATAACTGCGTAGTGCTGTAGTGTCATACACTAGTTAGGTAGGGGTTCTACTCCCAAACATGACAGATGTGTGTGTGAGTATGTGTTTGTAACCCATATCCTGTGTAGAGGTGGGTGTGACACCTGTGTCCAATGTGGAGCGAGTTTTGCATTTTTCTTATATGGTGGCCATACTATATATCACCATGTCCACTGTACAGGGATAACACATGTGATATGGCTGAGATGCCAGGGTGCAGAGCCATACCCAGACATGTGACATCAAGGCCAGACAATCACAGTTAACAACCCAAGTATTACCTAGAGCACACTTTCACCCAATGTGTCATACACACACACATGCCTAGGTAACAGCCAATATGTGAGTAATGCACTGCATATTGGCCACAGATAGTTACTATAGAGTGACAGCAGTGGGCCACAGAGGGCATAACACCCAGTCCATCTGTCCAATATGCACATACAAGCAGACAGTGCATCTCCCCCATGTTCTCCACTGGACAACTGCACCACCAGTGGTGCCATCACATGTGACCCACAATGGACATACTATGCCTGACAACATGCCTGTATGGACAGATGCCACTGACACCAAGGAATGCTGATAGCATGCACACCATGTAGGTGCATGATAAAGCTGCTGGCCATTACCAGCTCCTGCCACAGGTGGGCAGGACTGGCACATCTGATGGAAATCTGTGTTCACAACATGGGCTGGACACCCCAGGTACAGTTCCACATGTCACTGTACATGCATGTGGGAGGTGTGCACATCCCAGACACAGTCCATTTCATGGATAAAGGAACACAGACATGGCGAGCGATGCACAACATTGCCCACACACAGTAGTCACCCAGGTGACCAAATGGGGGATACAATACCCGCCTGTGTGGGCAAATGCAGACACTACATCCCTGAGCCAAAATGCAGACCCTCGTCATGTGGCCTGATGCCAAGGTACACCCATCGCCTAGCCATGGACAGACGTCTGGTGCAGTCGAACACCACACACCTGTGTAGACATGCACATATGCATGTCAGTAGTGGCACCCTGTGTGTGTTTGTGTGTGTGTATTGCATGCTGCAGATGCTCACATCCACACTCCCTACAACCCCCATGGGCATACTGCAGCATTCTGTCTGATGTCAGCTACCTTCCCATACCATTCATCCATACAGCCCCTGTATGACCTGTATGGTGCATGGGATACCTGCACAGTGATGTGATGTGGCAATCCCACAACCGATGAGTTGTACACCTGGCCCTGCCATGTGTGTCATTGTGTGTGTGTTCTTGTAAGAGTGTGGCTGTGTTGACGCTGGCACCTGTTCATGCTGACAGGCACGTGTATGTCACCTACCGTACAGCTACTGTATGCCTGTTGAAGATGCCACTCACTATCACGTATATGTTCTGAGTGCTCCACAACAGGTAACCCATGTGGCACATCCAATAATTACTGTGCTAGCACTACATAGTTGTCAGGGGTTTGATACCCTGTGCTGCTAGGTGTGTGACACAACCATGCCTCAGTTTTACCCTCCCACCCCTCCCTGACATGTATTAGCCTCTGTCTATGTCCCCCATACCCTCTCAGGTGGACGTGGAGACCTACACCTGCTTTGCTTAGGCAGCAGCATGTGTAATGTAAATAATGCTCATGATCAGCTGATGGCCTGTACATGAATCGCAGTCCTCCCCTAGCTGATTGCATGCAAAATAACTGTGTTACATCCCCACCACCAGTTGTATGGAAACACACTCCAATACCCAGGAACATCATGGTGGTGTTTGCCCTTGTCACCCACTGTGAGTTGGAACTAGATCTGTTGTGTGCCAATCAGCATCCCAGATGGATTGCGGTGTACGTCTAACAACATACACTGTGGAAACAGTGCATCAAATGGGAGGTGGATGTGCCTGACCTGACTACAGCCTGTAAGTGCCGCTATACTGCATTTGGAGTAACGTTGCTTTCACAGTGTTTGTGTGGATATGGCTGATGTACATGTCTCAATACCTGCCATGTCAGTTCCATGTTGATGGGGAATCTCCATCTGCAGGGTCATCTGCAGCCAGGGCAGTGTTGTGTCCTTGGTTGCATGTGTCACCCATGGAGCATCTAGCTGTCACCTGCTAAAGGTAGTGTGAGGATTGCAGTCAGTAGATGGAGAAAGCTGTGGTAGTCACAGACATCATACCCCTCAAAGGACATATGTTGCAACAATCCTGTAGCAACAGTTAACGCATGTGGTCATCACAGCAACATGTCAATATTGGCCCTGTGTACATGCTCCCAGCCACACCTCTGTCAACCTTTGTACATATGTTGTGCATGAAGTGGTGCATATGTGCTGTACACCATACTTTGTGGCACCATATCTGAGAACAGGCCACTGATATATCTGGCTGCTACACATGTTATGTACAGTAGGGGTTACATTACATTACATTACCTGCACATTCTGAGGATGTTTGTACAGTACTGAGGTCTGTGTCCCTATGGTGAATGTCGACAGTGTGTGGAGTGTGGATATGTACCTTAGCCTGTGCAGATGACTTTGTTCTAGTTCCGCTACTTTCAGATGTTACATGCTTCCTCACTGTATGGTACTGTAGTGGCGTACATGTTTGCAGAGCCATAACACACATGTCCCATACCACAGACAGCCACCAGACCAAACTGTGTAGCAGGCCAGTATATGTAGGGCAGTCTGTGAGTGGCACATATGAGGATGGTGTCGAACACATAGTCCGTATACTGTCATACCATGCTAGCTAACCATATGTCGCTGTGGCATTCGTTCACATTGGTTGTGGATATGCACTGTCACACAGGTATATCCTACCCTGTGCTGTGACATGCTTGTGGAGCCTGCTGTATATGCAGGTATATGTGCATTCCCCTTTGGGAGGTGTAGGCCAGTGTTGAGCCAGTCTGCCTGCAGCCTGCACAGTGCATTGTGACATGCCTAACAGCTGAGTGTACCTACCCAGTGGGATGTCATGTGCAGATACTAGCCAGAAGTCCTGCTTCTGGACCTCCCCTAACAATCATGTATGTCAGGCAGGGAAGTGGGATGCAGTGCAGATGTATGTCAATGCTTATTGTGTAGTATGTGGCCATGGCACCCCTGTACCAGTGGTTATACCATTACAGGCCAGGCAGGGGTGTGTGAATGCATGACCTATGGTGGACATTATATACCTGTCGTAATGTGTTATACACATCTACATGACCATCCACATCCATATTGTTAGGCATGGTACACATGTGTAGCACTAAGGGCATATGTGTATACCTCTGGAATGTACAGACTGTGTCAGACCCCCACATATATTGGCCAATATTTCCGCTGCCGTCCACAGCGGCATTACATGCTAGCAGCAGTACTGAACACTGATGTAATTTTGGATGTAGTTCACTAACCAATGGCACACATGTTATGAGCAGATGTGACCTGCCACACACACCATGTCTGTGAAGACAGTCCCAATCACAGTAGCAATAACCTACTAGTATACCTGCTAGAGATACCTGACATCCCCTGCAACTACAACATTGGGAACATACTGGCTGGGGTTGGCCTATATATCATATCCAGGAACTATGGTGGGAATATATGTACATTTGCATATCCAAATAGCCAGATATATGATTACACATGTGTACTACACCCATTAAACACTGTCATGGCAATGACCCACTATTGATCCCCACATCATGTGTGTGTGGTCCCATTACATCTCCTGTGTGATGGGCATCCATCCTGTGTGTGGGCAGCAGTGCTACTGACAGTATGTAGCAATAACCCATACAGGAGAACAGGCACACTCAGGGCAGCCACATATTTGTAGGAGGATCAGGGAGCACAGACAGACTGTGAGTGGAGTTGTGTATGCTTTGTACAGTACTGGTGTTACAGGGTGTGGGTGTGCATACAAGTTTGCCATGGAATGCAGTCTATCTGCATAGCACACAACTGTGGGCCTACCTTCATGCCGGCCAGAGCTGTACCTATCATGTCTTGTTTGTCCACCACACAGGTTTTGTATCAGATAATACACTGGCAGTGTGTGTGTGTGTGTGTTGCATGTTACCGGTACATGGCTACATCCATGGCCGTCCAAACCAGAAATTCCCTGAATAATGGTCTGTTACAGACTATCCTGTAAAACCTGCACCTTGCATAGTGTATGGCAATAGGTGTCCATATTTGTGCCTGAATTCCAGCCTCTGTCCATCACCTACATACCAAGCAGTGCACATATGTCATGTTGTCTGTGTTGGATCCATAGTGGGCTGGGAGTATAACACACTGCCATGTCTGCCATCAGTCCACTGCTGTTGTAACCCCCACACATATGGTGGGGCTGGGGCTATATATGTGTGGGCGCCACCTACACAATACATGTGTGCCCTTATGCACTGCAAAGCCCAGTGTATGTAACAATAGTTTATGGCCCTGTATAATTGAGTCTATGGGGAGCACCAGAAAAGACCTAGGCTGCTACAAAATGTGGGGTTATCAGGGCTGAGCTGCCTTAAGGTATCTTGATGTACAGTACCATATACCTCACCTATATACACATTACTGTCATGGATCTGGGCACTGCAGGACTACTGCCCCCTACCATACAAACTGTTTTGTGTGTTGGTGTGCAAGTAATGGTGTCAGTTATGCCAAGTTATGTAGCAGTTACAACCCATGTGGTCATAAGACGTCTATACCACCTACTGTGTTTGTACAGTGTGTAGATAGAGGCTGCTGAACTACACACCGGAAGTACATACTGTTGATTGTTAGGTATCCTGTGGCCCAGTGTGTCTTTCCTGTTGTATAATGTGAATGGCTTGGCCTGGACAGCAACAGCTGTGAACCTTTCCAGCCTACTGTATGAGTGTAACTGGTCCACTGTAGCATCACTCCATTGATATAGTTGTCGGTGTCTGAACAGCTATATGGCATAGCATGTAGAACTGTAATAGTACACAATGACAGGTTACCATGTCAGCAAACCTGTGGGTGTTGTTTCGCCTATGACCTCTCTGTTGGTGTATGTTACAGGCAACGACTGCCATTTGTATGGGTGACACATACAGTGTCCAGTCGTTCAGGAGTCAACTGTAGACATTTTGGCTGTTCCATAATGTGTGCACCGAACACTTATGTTTCTTACTGTACATATAACTGCGTGCATATGTGTAGTCACATGTATATGTACACATATATATATGTGTAGATATATATATATATATATATATATATATATATATATATATATATATATATATATATATAAACACACACACACACACACACACACACACAAAATTATGCATATGTGTACCTCTATCTGCATATCTGTGTCTGTGTATCTGAAGCCTGGTAATGTTGATGGTATCCACATAATACATTCCGCATAGGAGCCAGAACGTACTGCATGATATGTTACCAGTAACAGCCTGACATCATACAGGATGTAGTACAGGTAACATTGTGTGCCCATGTTGCCATTGACCCTGGTTATGGGATCACCAACACTTGGTAGTGTATTGCAGGGCAGATGTGTTTGGCTGGGGGATGCCTATTTGTACAACTCGTATAGTGTGTGGTGCCTCTCGACCCCATTAACGTAACATGTAGCCTGTTACACTCCACTCCCTAACAGCTACATGTGCCTTGCAGGACCAGCACAACAGTGTTGCACCAATGGGTCGGTAGGCATGGGAGTCCCATTGAGGTCTGCCACATGTGTGTATATGTGCATGTGTGCATATCTGTAGGGTACACCGGTCCGAGTCCACATACTTCTATTACAATACACATTGCCACACAGTAGTACGGATATTGTTGGTGTTGGCCATAGGTGTGGCAATGCAATGCAACACCCTACTATGCCTGTGACATGTGCATCACGTACATAACCCTGTGGTACCACTGTTGTGATATGCAATGGGTTGTTTTTATGTCATGGCCACTGTGTGATAGTGGGTAAGTCAGAGTATCTAAATGGGTTCTGGTGTGTACAATATCCAGTGGAGATGTGGGTGCTGTGTACACTGTCTTTACACCATGGTACACCTAGAATATGGCCCACATGCCACTCCCAGGTGACCAATGTCACCATCACCCATACAGGTAACAGATAACAGGATACGGTCCAGTTACACATGAGCTGTGTGCAGCCTACCTGTAAGACATTAGACACATGCACTAGTTAGTTGGCAACTATACAACCAAGTCTCTAAGATGTGTGTCTACCCGTTATGTGTCGGTCAATGTGTACAATATGTATATGATGGTATGACACTATATATTCACCATATACAAACATTACATCCACCATTACCATATTGTACGTGTCTGTGGATGGTCTGCATGTAGCGCATGACCTGGTACACACCTCACCCTACAGATGGTATCATGTGTGCAATGACAGCCACACAGTTCTGTAGCACTACATACCCGGGTTGGGGTCTAGACACAGTGTTGCCAAGTCAGGATGTGTGTGTATGTGGATGGGTTGACATAAGGGTGCAGATTATATCTGTACCAGCAGGCCACCAGTCACGTTTGCATGGCCAATAACTGTTATACATACCTGTGGCATGTGTGCAACTGTACACCACATATGTCACGGCCTTGGTGTCACCAGACTGACATACCCCTGTGGAATATGACTGCGGACCATCCTCCTGCTGACACATATATGCCTACAGCACAAATGGATGACAGTATGGGGATATCAACTGGTGTTACCAACAGCTGAGATGCATCCTAGCTGCATGGCTACACTACCTGACATGTATGCAGTACACATTACCCCGACTACATTCTACACTGCAGTACATTGCAGCACTCTATCACAGTCACCGTGTGCATCAGAACCATGTTAGCCTGTCACTACATCGATGTTATGGATGACTGGGATGTGGCACAGGTATCATATGCACAGGGTGTGTGAATGTCATCCTAGCTGCATGGCTACACTACCTGAAATGTATGCAGTACACATTACCCCTGACTACAGTCCACACTGCAGTACATTGCGGCACTCTATCACAGTTTCTGTGTGCATCAGAACTATGTTAGCCTGTCCCTGCATCAATGTTATAGATGGCAGGGATGTGGCACAGGTATCATCATATGCACAGGGTGTGTGAATGTCATCCTAGCTGTATGGCTACACTATCTGACATGTATGCAGTACACATTCTACACTGCGGTACATTGTGACATCCCATTATAGTCACCATGTGCATCAGAACCATGTTAGTCTGTCCCTGCATCGATGTTATGGATGACAGGGATGTGGCACAGGTATCATCATATGCACAGGTTGTGTTGCAGGTGTGCTAGAGGCCATGGGTGGTCCAAACATGTGTCACCATGTGTGTGGGTGAGGGGTGTGGTTCCTTTATTGGGGCATGGTGATGTGGTGTGTGCCAGTATGGCGTCGCCCTAGGTGTGGTTGCATAATGTGTGGGTATGCATGCACACAGTTCTGCCATGTGGCTGCTCCACACAGGTAATGTTGGACATGCTGGGGGTTCCATGGGCATGTGCAGGTACAGACCTTGAGGTGCTACTCTCCCCTGAGGATGACATATGTCTGCTGGAACCATGTCCTGCCTGGGCCTGGCCAGGGCCACATGCACATGACCTGCTGTGGTGTGGTGTGGACATCAGCCTCTGTGGTGTGCTGGGGCTGGTACTGCCACTACAGGAGCGGCTGTGCATCCTGGCACGTCCACATTGACTGCCAGCTGCTGGTGTCTCTGGCCTGTGTCCATGCGGACGTTGCACCATTCCCACCACACGTTCTAGCACAGACATAACACGGTTGAGGAGGCCAACCATCTCACCCTACCGTCTATCCATGACCTCAGTATATTCACAGAAGGCAACAGCGAGTTCATGGAGGTTGCCACTTACAGATACGAAAGCAGACCTCTGCAGCCTCAGGACCTGTCTGGAGTGCATTTCCATATGTACATGTGCCTCCATTATGGCCTGAAACATGTTCCTAGTGGTACCAGTTGTGGCACCTCTGCCAGGGGCAGGATGACCTTTGGTCCCCCCATGAGCACCACAGTACATCTGCTGATGTGGTGGCCTTTGTAACATCCAGCTATGCTGACTGTGACCTGACACAGTTGGTATGGACACCACACTTTCCTGGCCATTGCCACCAAGTGACAACTGTCCCTCTGCTATGGCCACATGTGATGGGGTTTGTAGGGGCACTGTAACTGTGTGCAGGCTTGGGGTGGCTAGGAGGGTGATGACACATGTTGGTGCAGTGTTGGCCTCTGACAACCCCACCTGTGCCTCACCTGTACCTCCACCATCATTGGTGTCTGTAGGGACACCTACCTCAGTATGCATGCAGGAGGGACCCTGACCCACCTTGCCACCTGTGAGGGAAATAAATACACATATTAAGACCTGTACAGCAGTGCATAACACTACACACACTCACACTGACAGCCGCCTTACTACCTCACCTTCCCTGGATTTGCAGACAGTCCCACAGTCAGTTACATATGTTCCCCTTCCTGCATGGCACTTGCTAATATACAAGAATCACTACAGCCCATTAACATATCATACCTCTCGATGCCTACACGTGTGGTACCACACCTGACCTTTTACTCCATTGCCTCCCTGACCTAGGTGGGGTAGGTTGTACATGGCCTCACTGCTGTCACCCTGTATTACCCTGTGTATGGGAAATAATGGTGTATGAGGCCCCTATATGGTTGGGGCTGCTACATTCACTACATATGTCACACACTAGAGCCTCATACTACAGTCTTGCTCAGTCCATGCCACATCTGCTGCACAAGCAACCCATCATGTGGACGACAGTACTACCTAGATACACTCACTGATGTGCTGTGGTAATTCCCCATTGCATTTGTAGTGCTGCATATGTTGGTAGCCAGTTACCTATCTGCTGCTGGCAATATGATGTGTATACCTGGTATGTACTGCACCTCCCAATGCATGCTCCATGCTACATACTTTGTTATGCTATCAGCTGTCCTGTGTTCACATACCTGACAGGTTGTCCTGGTGTCCCATGTCTCAATCCATGTACAGCACAATCCACAGTGGAAGTACCGCCATGTGGTCAATCCCACTATCGCCTGTGCATACATGGACACACACACACACACACACACACACACACACACACACACACACACACACATCTAACATGCATTGTCCACACTCCACTAGATTGCACTTATGAACACAACCGAGTCTCACACACACACACACACACACACACACACACACACACACACACACACACACACACACACACACTCCTACATGTTGAGTTGCACAACATTTTTGCACACAGTCCTCCCATTAGCCTTGGAGCTCAACAGCATGCAGTGCAACTTTAGTGACATCATGCTAGCAGCAGTATACATGTGTGTGAGGCATGGGCTTTGTTGGTAGGTGATGGCCCCACCCCGTGTTAACACTGCACCCATGTGCAAAGTGTTATTGGGGCCTGTTCCGCACCTTGCCTTGTACTGTGCACCATACCTTGCAGGTGTAGAAACCATTGATGGTTCTGTAGTACTACGTCAGTTATGTCAGCTCCAATGCTCACAGCCCCTGTGTGTTGTAGCAACACATACCTGGGATGATATGTGAACAGCTATCAGTTGTGGATGCCTGATGTCTGCGCTACAGATCACAACATCAGCAGTACATGTATGACCAGTACATGACTATTACACTGACAACCAGTGCACCTTACCATGGCTGTGAGGGGTGCCCTACACATGTCCCAGACCTCAGCATGGTTGCAAGGTCTACTCATGTGCACATCCCTTGGAGGGCACACACTGCTGTCATGAGTGCTGTGGGGTCAGGGTTACATCTGCAATGTTTACTTAACCTGCTTGTGTGCATCTGCAGCCATGGTGGTGTTGAGCCACACATGTCCCTACTGTAGGCCATGTGTCCTGCCACATGTAACATCCCTGTGGGCACATTGCACATTGACAGGATATTAGTTATCTTGCATGTGTCTGTTGTACCCTTCCGATACCCCAGCATGGTCTCTACTGTGATGCAGTGCATTTCTCAGCAACAAAACGTGAATGTGTACAGCATGCAGTATGGGTAGGTGTGTTAGACGTGTGCATGGGGGATAGTCCATAGCTATTACATGCCCAGTTTATCATCATGCATGAGCATGAACCATACTCACCGGCTATGGATGGCTGCCATGGTTGTATCCTGGAGGGACCTACATAGGAGTGTGAGAAAGCTGATGTCACTGGCCACAGCTGTGGCATTCATAACAGGTGAGTGCAGCATTACGTTACATCAACAGTAGAATTACACAACATTACAGCTTATACACAACAGTTTATTACTACTACACAGCAGCAAAGTATATGACATCTCAGTTTTGCATGATGTACCTGTACAGATGCAGATGCATACACATGAGTGGTGTACCGATGTGCCCTGGGGCCTTACCTGCATGCTCCTCAGCTGGTGTGTCATTGGCACCCACCTCCAAGATGTGCCCTGCCAGGTGTTGATGATGTGGACAGACAGGTGCCACTAGGCTGCTGAGAAGCTCCTCCACACGGATGAGGGGTGGATGGGTGGGTTGCTCCCCCCTGTTGTGAGGTGGTCCCCCCTTATGGAAGCTGCACGCTGACATACATAGCAAAACAGGTCGGTGCAATGATGCCGAATCTGCTCATAGCTGCGGTTATGCAGTCCAACATCACTGACCCTGTGGACTAGCTCATTCCACAGGGCGGTTCTCTCCTGATGGTCATGGGCTGTCCGGCCAAAAAGAAGTACGTAGTGCTTTACCAGGTGGTCGATGATGATAGCCGTTTCAGCAGCACTGTAAGCGGAAAGGTGACTATGCAACATAATTCCTGGAAGACATAAGGATGGAAACAGGTCTGAGCCACCCATACAGCAGGGTTACCATAGTTCTTAATACACGTATATGTCTCCCCCCACCATATCAGCTACAAAAACATGTTCACAGACTGCAATTGGTATGTCAGCTGCTTACCTACCATTGGGACATATGTTGCATTGTACCAAGCTCTGTGCTATGTGTATGTACCATGCTTTGTGCTATGTGTTTGTAGCCATGCTCCCTGTGGGGACACTTATCTTCGCTGGCCTGTTACAGACTATTTCACCTGCATGCCATTGTCAGTGCCTCTATATATATGTGTGTATAAATATACATCTATGTACATATATGTGTAGATATATATTGTACATTATGGCTATACCTATGTCTATATGAGTGTCTGTATCTGTTCACATACACATCACATTCTGTATCACACAGATATGTGGAGTGCATACAAATATCCGGTCTGCATTCTGTCACTGTCTTTCATTCACAGCTGCACTGTTCTGCCTTGCTGCAATACAGACAGGTGCCAAATGTGAACACAGCCTAACATAAGGGTGGTAACTATGGTGTGAGAGTGCTGGTACACCTATTACACACCTGTGGCATTTCTGCATGCTACATTACACATTCACATGACTGTCCTGCAAGTGGTGTGTGCTCTGACACCCATGTGTCTATCATGACAGCAGTACATCCATCAACAGCTATTGTACACACTAGCATAACATACACAGATATTATGGCTGACATCTTTGTCATATTCATTGCTGATTTGCACAGTTGGTGGGTATGTCCCACTGCTTACAGGGACAGACAGTATTGTACAGAGCAGTTGCTCTGTGGGACATCATTACAGAGACAACTACAGAAGGCACATATCAGACATTCTACGTCATAAATCCTAATAAGCTATACCTCATACTACATTAAATTACATACAGTTGTGTTTTACATACCTTTTAGTGTTTGGACAGGTGTCCTGGTTGTAGCCTTTTGTAATTTGTTCCCCACTCCATTTTATAGGTATGTTTTAGTTTCCCCTTTTCTGTTTCTTTCTCTCTCTCTCTCTCTCTCTTCCTCTCCAATAGAGCAAATAAGTTGGTTTGAATGGATTTCATCATGGCTTTTGTAGGTGATGCACATGATCATGTGATGGGATCTGCACCAATCAGTGTGCAACATTTGCTGACTACGTGCAGCATGCTATGTAGTGATTCTGTTAACCATCATCATGGCAACCCAGTACTATAAATTGCTTACTCATGTGGGCGTTGTCCCTTCACCTTCCCAGTATGGAGGACATCCTTCCTGTATGTGGGCAGCAGTGTTACAGATGGCAAGTTGCAGTACCTGTTACAGCGGGGCTTGCAGACACAGGACAACTACACAATTTTAAGAAGTTCCAGACCTACAGACAGAGTGAGTAGTGTTGTTATATGTTTTGTATATTGCTGGTCTTGCAGTGTTTGCATGTACATAGAAGTTTAGGATGGAATGCAGTCTGTCTGCATAGCTCTCAACAGTGGGCCTATCCACGTGATGGCCAGTTGATTTTCTGTTTGCTTTTGCCTGTGCAACACACAGGGCTTGTCCTAGATATATCCCTGGCAATCTGTCTGTTGCGTGCTATCAGTACATGGCTACTTCCAGTTGTGCTCCTTATGTGTTATTCCTGCATAAGGGTATGTTGCAATGAATCCTGTAACACCAGCAATGTGCAGGGTGTGTAACAGCAATATTACGAGTATGGCCCTGTGTTCCCACCTCTGTCCTCCACATATATGGCTGGCTTTGTCCTGCTGTGATATGGTTAGGGGTTGTTCAGTATTGACCTATCATAATATACTGCTAGCATTCCTGCTAACATCCCAGTCATATCGTGGACTCCCACTGCATTTGTTGGTCAGGGTCCATACATGTGACAGATACATAGACATTATCACAGGTAAGAAATGTCCCCATAGGCCTTGACTATGGGATGTGACTGGCGTCTGCTGAACTACATCTGCTATTGTTTATTGTTACCTATATTGATGGCAAATCTTTTGTCCACAGTTGTACAAATTGACGGGCCCAGCCTGGACAGCATTGTATGTTGTATATCTGCACTGTCTGCATCTACTTTTCTGTGTGGGCCTTGCATTCTTCACTGATTAAATAATTGCAGATCTATGTGCTGTTGGTAATGGCATACATTACTGTAAAATACACCATTAATGGTTGTCTGTGTATACATAACTGTGTGTCATCTCATGTCCTTTGAACAGTGAGTGGGCTATGTGTAATTCAGTACTCCTGTGCAAGTGTAAATGTAATTTAGTAGGTTATACAGCAAAACGATGTTGTTATACCAATTTCACACAGAAAATAGAATGTGCTGCAGTGGGACTCGAACCGAGAATGCATGCGTAGTAGGCAGATGCTCTGACCACTACACAATTGCAGTTCTGTGTAATTTGCATATTTCTACCTTAATGTCATACCCATGCTCCCTTTCCCAGTCCCCCAAGCTCCACGTACACAGCATCCATCCATTCTGCAGTTGCTAGCCCTGCCATATCACACCTATACACATTTCCCTCTCTGCACGTCTCGGTACTCCTCCATATTACTGTCTCAGTGCAACCTTCTGCCTTCTCTTCATCCATTTAGTCCACGTACATTCGAGCCTTTCCTTCATCCACCTCCGATACTGATGGGGACATCATTGTGACCCATAAAATCTAGTGCATCCTGGCAGGGATGGACCTGTTGTTGTGTCACGAGTACACTTCGCTGGTCTATACTATTTCTCCCACTGGTAGCATCCTGTCAGGGTTTTGAGAAGCAGTGGTTTGCACACACACACACCAGACCAGCCTCATCTCCCACTTCTGCGGATGAAACACGCTCCCTGCCGTGCCCCGTTCTCCATTCCTCTCTTCAGTATTATACAAGACTACTGTTCTCACAGTATGAGTGGACAGGAACTGTTCATTGATACTCATAGACTGCTCAGAATACTGTGACTGAACACTGTGCACATGTTTGCTGGTATTAATGTACATAATTACATACATTTCCTATACTGTTGACTGACTGTGCCAGATGATATGTTTGTGATAACAGCAGCTGTTTGTATATCTGCCATGCTTTCATGGTAACTCACTTGGACTACAATGTGCAGTGGGGGGCCTGGGAGTGCTGATTATGTTGTTACTGGCCATGATGAAGGCTGTGGGCTGCAACGTGCCTAAGGCACTGCGGGGCTAGTGTGGGTGGGTATGTGCTGGTGTGCGCTAGGCTCAGACTTGCTGCCCTCTGCTTATGGTGTCTTACACTGGGTAGGCCTCCACATTGCTTAACCAGTGTGGCCATTGCTTACCGCTGCCCAAACAGGCATGCTCCCACTTGCTGCTGCATACCCCCATGCTACTTCATGTACATGTCGGTATTATACATGCTTAAGTTAGGTGTACATGTCAGGTATGACTGTTCACGAAGGTCAGTGTAAGGTTAAATGTTACATGGGATTCCAGTTTAACATTTCTGGATAGGTTATACTCAATTATTTGGGTTAGGTTTAGTTATGCCATACCTGTGTTTTAGAGTAGATGTAAATAGTGGAGGTTTAGGTGGGTAGGTGGAGGGGGGAACATCTTAACTGTATAGTAGGCCATTCGACTTATTAGTGTGGGAGCAGTAGTGCAGGTTTGCAGGGTGTTGGGATATGTATGTGAGGCAGGATAGGAGGTGTCAGTGTCAGTAGTTGGTGTAGGGGTATGGAGTGTTGGGGGGTGGTGGACTTCACCAGGTGGTGAGCAGGTGGTGATCCACATGTGCTTGGGTTTTTCCTTCATGTGTTATTTACATGTGTAGTCTAGGACAGCTGTGATAATACACCTGGACTGGGGGTTCCAGATTATGCCAATATAGTTGTGTGGAGGGTGTCACCTACTTGTGACTGTGAAATTTACTACAGATGCAACAGGGGTCAATAGATAAGTGGTGGTATTGGGCCACACAGAGGGGCTGATAGTAGGGGACATGTCCAGGGTTGTGCAGGATGGCTGATGGGAAGGTCCACAGCTGGCCATTTCTTCTACAGCAACAGCTGTGTATATACCCTGCATTTGAGTGCATGTCTGGACACTCACACCCCTGGGTGGGGGTGGAGACAGCAATAATACCTTGTGATGCCAATTAGTTCAGCTTACATGCCTACAGTGGGGTGTTGCAACCATGTGTTCTTTGGTGTCATTTAGTGGGTTTGCAATGACACATCTGGTTATTCCGCCCATTGCCCTGTAAACTAGACATTGCTGCTGTGGGACATGTACCGGGCATGGCTGCTCGTTAGGTGTCAGGTCTGCCCAATGTACACTATTGCTTACATCCCCTGGGCGGTCCACATAGAACCACTCCAGCCAACACCTGCATGCCTAAGCCCATACTTACATACCCAAAGCTCTCCACCCGCATCTCCTCTTCGGCACTCTTCCTTACTCCGGGTGCAGGTCAGGTCTGGCCACACCAGTACACACTATCCACTCCCCACATCTCAGGACCCATCATGTATGTTGTCTTTCCCCATGGATCATCAGGCTTCCCCAACCTTGTAGTCCGAGAACATGCATGCCCTGCCATTCGACATCCATTTAATGGCTGGAAACCGAAAAAGCTTTGAATTTTTGGTTGTCCCACAAGGGACATTCTTGTCTTTGTTTCAAGATTAGACTTGGCGGATCTCTCCCACTGGTAGTATCCTGCCTATAGTCTGGGAAGCAGTGGTTTGTTTACTTTTATTGCGTGTCTGTATGTTTCACCTGTCTAGCTGGGGGGGGGGGGGAGTTGATGTTACATGTTACACATTTGTTGATTGGACCCTCACCCCCATTGACACGGCCTGTGAACATATGTAATTCTTAACTGCCGTATCATATCCTAGCTATTATATATGTGTATATTTACACACACACACACACACACACACACACACACACACATATATATATATATATATATATTGCTGTATGTATATATAGATATATAGATATATATATATATATATATATATATATATATATATATATATATATATATATATATAAAACAACATATGGATGTATGGGTGTCTGCATATGTATATATCTATATGTGGGTATTTGTATATATGTCTGTCTATGTATGTGTACATTTGTACTACAGAGAGGGAGAGGTATATCTGCATGTAGTTCTGGGTATATAAACACACACATAAACCTCTACATATTTACATCTACATCCGGTTATACCTTTCTTTGCCATATAAAATACACTGTGCTGCAGTGGGACTCATAGCGGGAGTGGCTGCTCGTTAGGTGTTGGGTCTGCCCAGTGTACAATATTGCTTACATCCCTGGGGTGGTCCACATAGAACCGCTCCAGCCAACACGTGCACGCCTAGGCCCATAATTACATACCCATAGTTCTCCATCCACACCTCCTCTTTGGCACTCTTCCTTACTCCGGGTGCAGGTCTGGTCTGGCCACACCAGTACACATTACCCACTCCCCACTTCTGGGAACACATCACGTATGTTGTCTCACCCCATGGATCATCAGGCTTCCCCAACCTTGTAGTCCGAGAACATGTGTGCACTGCCATTAGACATCTGTGTAATGGCAGGAAACCTGAATATGCATAGAATTTTTGGGTTGTCCCACAAGGGCCATTCTTGTCTTTGTTTCAAGATTAGACTTGGCGGGTCTCTCCCACTGGTTGCATCCTACCTGTAGTCTGGGTACCAGTGGTTTGTATACTTTTATTGTGTGTTTCTATGTTTCACCTGTCCAGCTTGGGGGGGGGGGGGGTTGATGCTACATATTACACGTTTGTTGACTGGACACTCACCCCCCCATTTTCCCAGCCTTTGAACATATGTAATTCTTAACTGCTGTATCATATACCAGCTATGTATATGTGTATATTTACAAACACACACACACACACACACACACACATATATATATATATATATATATATATCTGTATATGTATGCATACACACACACACACACATACATATATATATATATATATATATATATATATATATATATATATATATATACATATATGTAACGACATGGATGTATGGGTGTCTGCATATGTATATATATATATATGTGGGTATTTATATATATGTCTGTCTATGTATGTATACATTTGTACTACACAGAGGGAGAGGTATATCTGCATGGAGTTACGGGTGTGTATATATATATATATATATATATATATATATATATATATATATATATATATATACACACACACATACCTCTACATATTTACATCTACATCTGGTTATACCATTCTTTGACATGTAAATTAGACTGTGCTGCAGTGGGACTCATAGTGGGATAGGCTGCTCATTGGGCAGTGGCTCTGCCCAATGAACACTATTGCTTACACCCCTGGGCTAGTCCGAATAGGTCCACTCCAGCAACACCTGCATGCCTAGACCCATAATTACATACCCATAGTTCCCCCACCCGCACCTCATCTACAGCACTCATCCTTACTCTGGGTGCATGTCTGGTCTAAACACACCACTACACACTGCCCACTCTCCACTTCACGGGACCCATCTCATACGTTGTTTCGACCCATGGGTCATCAGGCTTTCCCACCCTTGTAGTCCAGGTATGTACACGCTCTGCCTTGATAGGTCATTGCACAGGCTTCCTCCTATCACAAGACAATTTTTGGGGTGTCCTGCAAGGGGCACTCCTGTCTCTGTTCCAAGATTAGACTTCTTGGGTCCACTGTGCCCCCCTCCAAGTTCTATCCTGCCTGTGGTCTGGAGAGCAGTGGATTGTTTACATTGTTTGTGGGTTTGTTTGTATGTTTCCCCTGTCCGGCTGGGTGGGGGGGGGAGTCATGCTACATGTTACACGTTTGTTGCTTGGGCCCCTCACCTCCATTGGTATGGCCTGTGAACATACGTCATTCTTACGTGCTGTATCTTATCATAGCTATATATCTGTGTATATCTACACACACATATATATAATACATATATATATATGTGTATGTCTGCATACATATATATATATATATATATATATATATATATATATATATATGCACTTTAAAACGGAAGATTTAATTCTATTTTGACAGTTGTTCTATTTTGACAGTTGCTTTCTTTCTACAAAATATATTTGCATCCATCCATGACCTTTGGCACACTTGTTAGTCACCACTTGTGCAGTTATATGAATATTTATGTCTCCTACATGCATATTTAGTGTGCACACTGTACATTTGTTCAATGATTAGCTAACACAAGGGAGTGTTTATTTAATATTCATGCCCTTGTCATTCATATGTATGTTCATGGTTATTGTGTTTAGATGACTGGCACAGTTTAAATATTGTCTGGTTGTACTATTGGTTACTGTACTAATAAGTTATAAGTAGTTCATTGTTTTTTTGTTTACATGTGACTCTAGTTACATATAATGTAAGTATTGTTGAATATAGGTTATTCTGATGAAGCTCTTCCACTTAATCATCTATTCAGTGTCTGAGTTTTTATTTCCTTTCTACTAGCTCAGTATTTATTACTACACCTAAAAGAAGTCTGAATTTATATATACATACATATATATATATATATATATATATATATATTGCTGTATATATATATATATATATATATATATATATATATATATATATATATTGCTGTATATATATATATATATATATATATATATATATATATATATATATATATAGAGATATATATGATGACATCTGGATGTATGGGTGTCTGCATATGTATATATGTATATGTGTGTATTTATTTGTATGTCTTTCTATGTATGTATACATTTGTACTACAGAGAGGGGGAGGTATATGTCTATATAGTTATGTGTATTTATACAAGCACATATATCTCTAAATATTTAGGTACATATCCTGTAATGTTGACTGGTATTGTTGGATTCTGTGTTCCGTGTGGATCCCGGCCAACCTTGTGTGCCATGCATGCTTTACAATACCTATGACTAAATCCGTTAGTGTACACAGAGTCACATGTGACATCTATTGTTAGTACCAAGAATACATTTGTCCCATGTGGGACAACCCACACATTGGGTATTCGACCTTCGTCTACACCCAGGGTTACATAGGTACCCCTGGCTATATGCATGGTCTATGGCATGTGCCACACCTAGGATACTTGGGTCAGAACATCAGACAGGATGGGTCCCGAGGGGGGTGGGGGGAAGCAATGTGTGGTGGTGTGGTAGCTTAGGGTCGGTAACCGGAATAGGGATGGTGGCTGTGTGTGTGCTGTAGGTGGATGGAAGCAGAATTGTGGGTTATGCATGTATGGGTTGAGGATGGCCTGGGTTGGATGGGCCTGTACTGCTCGGCCCGCCTAATGGGTGGGGGACAGGGGTATGTGATGTTGACATGTGACATATGACAGAGGGCTAATTTAATTCCCTAGTTCAATGACAGACGTACAATACTATGAGCTTGGTAGTGTCTTGAAGGGCGGATGTGTTTGGCTGGGCGGGGAGGTATGCAAATTCATACGTGACGTATATTGTTTGGGGCCTCTCAGGTCCATTGACAGTGCATGTGGACATATATGTTTCTGTTCATCTACCATTGGTATCTACATATGTCTGCCATATATACCTCTGTGGGTATATATATTTGCTTGCATATTTCTAACTATGTTGGAATATACACATGGAGACATATATCTGCATACATATGTCAATTGATGTATATATGTGGACATATAGATGTTGACATATATATGTTTAGTTGTCAGCATCTGCATGTATATCTGTTCATACATTTATACATATATATATATATATATATATATATATATATGCATTATATATATACATACATATATATATATATATATATATATATATATATATATATATATATATATATATATCTGGATATTTATATATATGTATATATGTGACTACATCTATAGATATGTTGTATCCATTTAGATAGTGATATATTTGCACACACACGCCCATCTAGCTGTTGGTATATATTATCTGTGCTGTTGCATGACTGGGCTGTGGTTACATTTCTGACAACATACAATTTGTGCATATCTGGCATGCCTTAGTGGTAGATCGTTTAGTGTATGGTGTGCATGGTCCTGGGTTCCGGACTTGCAGAATCTGTTTGTTTTGTTGCTGGGCAGAACACTGGCTGTTGGATACGGTGTGCTTAAGGCACTTTCAAGTGGTTGTTCAGTGGGTTTGCGCAGAGGTAAGCACTGCTGGCTTCTGGTTAGTGTCTTACACCCAATTAGCTTCTCCTTTGCTTAATCTGTGTCAGCAGTGCTTCACCCCACACAAACGCACTTGCACATGCTTACTGATGCTTACATATGCTTACTACTGCTCATCTGTGCTTAAACCTGCATACTGCTGACTTATTCATTATGGTACTGACTCTTCACATGTGCATTTAATGCAGTACTCCATTTAACATTTAAATGTTATTTAGTAGGTTGTACAGCAATAAAAAGTAAATAAATGTTCGTATACAGGTTTCACATGGAAAATGGTATGTGCTGCAGTGGGACTTAAACCGGGAATGCCTGCTTGTTAGGTGGATGCTCTGACCACTACACTATTGCTGTGCTGCTTCATTTGCATATATCTTTCTTTTTATGCTCTTCAGCCTTTTAAGCTGCTTTAACTGTAGCTAAGCGATGGGCACATTTGCGCACCTATGGTTAGCTGTACTCGGGGTTTTTAAAATGAACAAGGGGGTTACTTCTTTTTATTTTTATGTCCTGTTGCTGTTGTACACATGGGGACTGTTGATGAGGATATGCGGACACCTATGAGCCATCTTGCTCATTTATTTACACTTCCTGCTGTTCTACTTTGCAGGGGCATGGTTATTCTGAGAGCTCTGCTCTCAGACACACCCCCTGCACTTGTACACTCTCCATGTAGGATTGGGGGTTCAGGCAGCGCACTTTCATTAATATACATGGCACGCTGCTGACCTCCTACTAAATGGCTGCTTCCATGCAGGACTAGACTAGTCCTGCATGGAAGATTAGTAAATCCAGGGGCATGTCTTTGCTGAACTTACCTGCACAGCATGTACTCCAGTTGGAGTGAATGAGTGACCTTTTTCTCCTACTTTAAAAAATTCTTAGCCAAGTGATTCACTTGGACAACATGCAGATAATTTGGAGGAGAGCACATAAGTAGACTGCATTAGCCACTGCCCCTGCTTGTGATATTAGCTTGTGGGTTCACCTATGAGATCACTCTCCATAAAGAAGATGGTTTAATATTACACATTCAACTAATGTACATTTATTTGATTTGGTATCTCACTATCTCTGGAAATCTTTTCTTATTTAGAACCATTGAAGATTGAAGTATACAGGAATTATATAAACCTACACACAAAAAGGTAGTTCAGTTACAATAATGGCTGTCTTCCAAAATAAATGTTCGTTTCAGCAATAATCACTTCCAAAATACCGAAGTCAGAATTCTTTATTAACTAAACATGAACAAGTGTAAAAATAACTGGATTTAGCGCTTTCAACTCCACACCGGAGACCTCCTCAAAATCAATTAACTGCACTTTTGCCATTCCTTTTATACAAAATTGGTAGAAACAATTAAAACCAATTAACATAATTATTGAACATCAATTGAGTCAAATAAATTTAGTCAAATAAATTGAGTCAAATAAATTCATTGGCTGGCCATAATAATAAAAATCTCTTGGCAACCTTAGCATTGTATACTTCCTATACATAGAAACACTACAAAAATAGGTAGTGATGCTTGTGTGAAACCAACACAACCAAAAACTTACATAAACAAGTTTAAAGCTCAAATAAAAATTGTGCCCCTTTGTCGCATACTAAGCAAGAAAAAGACAAATCAGTGTAGTACATCCAACAATCTAAGCATAACCCACATCTATATGAAAGTAACATCAGTGCTTTCTTCTGTGTTGAAACAAATATTTTTCCGCATGCCTCCTTATTTACATATAAAAGGCAAAAAATATACAAAAAATACAAAAAATGTAGTCCCTGAGATATACAGAATTCTTGTTTACGTACTTCATAATACTAAACATTCAACTAATAATAATGTGTATACTTTTTGCAATTTAGTTTACAAATACAAGCGAACAACGTCAATAAGGCAGCATTCAATGTAATATGTATATGTTGTAGAAATATATAAAAAATTAAAAAAAATTTAAAATATGTAAAACCTATAAAAATAGATTAGATATTTATAATAAATGTACAAAAGTAAATATGTAAATGTGAATATAAATATATATATATATATATATATATATATATATATATATAGCTGTAAATAAATTAATAGTATATTTAATATAACATTTAAAATATGAATCAGAAATATTAGTATTGTAAATATATTATAATATATCAGTATATAACAGTGGCAACAAATATTCTAAAATTATGTTGAAAATATGTTAAAAATATGTTGGAAAATTGTTAAAATTCTTATATTATGTTGAAATATATATGAAAAATATGTATATAAAAAGTATACATCTAGGACAATGAATATGTGTATGAATATATATATGCAAATATATTATATGAGAACTCATACAACTTATACATACAAAGAAGAGAAGAAAAAAATAAATAAATAAATAAGTAAATAAAAATAAAAATAAGAAAAATGTACCCTCATAAAATATAAGGTATAACCAACCTTAGGTTTTGTGTCTTTTTGGGTCTTCTGATAATATTTTGAGGGCTGGTGTAATAGAAACATGGTCATTCAGACCCTTGCCACTGCATGCATCCAGCTTCAACTGCCAAATCATTTCCCTATATTCTAATTTGGTCTCCCAATCACCCCCTCTTTCAAAATGTTCCACTTCCTCCAGAACCCAAAACTTAAAATTTGCTTCTTGACATATAAGTGAATGTCTATAAAGGGCATTATTTTCATTTTTTGATTGATATCTCTAATATGTTCATAAATTCTCTTTCTCAAATGTCATTTAGTTTTGCCAATATAATATCCCCAACAAGATTTGCAGTATGGCAGATATACAACCCCCTTAGTATAACAACTACCATATTTTCTTGCCCTTAGTATCGTTCTCAGACTTGGGACTTTCAATTCCTTTTCTCCAGCTATGAAGGGGCACTGTGGGCATCTGCCACATCTAAAGGTACCATTTTTGTTGTTAACAGTTTCTTCTCCTCCTTGATAATGCTTTTTCTCTAAAATGTTCTTCAAATTTTCATTCCTCCTATAGCTATATGTCAACTCATTTTGAAAAACTGTGACTCTGGTAGGCATGGTTTTGAACATTTCCCATGTTTCATTAATACATTTTTAAGCCATCCTATATCCTTATAATATGTGAGTGTCAAATATGGTAATATTTTCTTCTTATCTACCATTTTGGTAGTTTGATTATCATCACCCCCAACTCCATTGGTATTGTTCTGTTTGTTTAATAAAGGTATATAGGTGGTACCCCATCTGTCTATCACATATTCTTTGATAGACTGTGTTAATTCTAAGGGGTAGCCTCTCTGATAGAACATACTTTGTACCGTGTCTATTTCACAAAGGAAATATTCCTTATCAGATGTCATTCTGGCTACTCTAATCATCTTTCCCTTCACTACATTCCTTTTTAATTGATTTAGATGGTCACTATCGAAGTGCAAATATGCATTGGAATGGTATTCTTTTCTGTAAATAGTAGATTTATACATTTTAGTTTTGTAATTCTTTTGTAATTTGATATCTAAATAGTGTATTTCGTGTAAATTGATTTCATGTGTAAATCTTAGAAAAGTAGTACTATTATTAATACATTTTATAAATTTATCTATAAATTCGTCAGGGCCATCCCATAAAATGAATATGTCATCCAAAAAACGATAATAACTTTTAATAAAGGTAAAAAATTCAGATACAAATAAATAGTGTCTTTCCCAATATAACATAATAATATTTGCATATATAGGGGCACATGCCGCCCCCATTGCAACTCCTTCTTTTTGATGGTAACAGTCCCCTTGAAAAAATATATAATTGTTTTTTAACACAAGTTCCATACTTTCTAACACTAATCTGAATTCATCAGATGTCAACAAATTCATCTCTATTAACATTTTTTCAAACCATTCCATGCCAGTCAAGTATGCTATGACCAAAACAAATCTTTAACATCAATAGTAATAAACTTGATTTCATCTCCATATGGATCCTTACCTATTTTTTGCAAAAATTCCCAGGAATCAACTAGAATGTGTGGATACTTGGTGTAGAAATTCTTAAGGTTAGTATCTATGTATATTGCTAGAGGTTGGGTTTTAGATCCTTGTGATGAAACAATGGGTCTCATTGGGGGATTGTGGATACGTTTATATGTCTTGGGTATACCAAAAATAGCAGGGATAACAGGTTTTCTAACTTTCAAGAAATTATATAAATCCAGGTCAATAAGACCTTGTAGTAGGTTGTCTTCTATAATATAATCAATTTTTCGGTAGGCAATATTAATTTTGTTCCTAGAGACTAGTGAATAACTACTATCATTGTTGAGTATTTCAAGCATTTTGTTTGTAAAATCCCATTTGTCCAAAAGGACCACCCCCCCACCTTTGTCTGGTTTCATCACTCGAATTCTTTCATTTCTTCTAAGTTCAAGTAATTTATTTTCTTCATCAGTTAGGTTACTATCGTATCGATTCCTGTTGTAGTTGTATTCATTTCTAACTCTTTTAATAAGGGTGCTTTTGAAATTAGTTATATCATAGTGTAAGGGCGGGTTATATATACTATGTCTTTTCAGCACAATTATATAAACCTCTCAACCTCTTGGCAGAAGAAATCTAGGCAAAGCAGAAAACAAAGTGACAAAAGCCCAACAATAAGACCAAACTTTAAATATCAATCTGATAAACTTAGAAAGTTGCTAAAATAAAAAGTGTTATTTTGGCATGCATTTTCTGAAGGATATGAAGTCTGAAACTGAAATGTATGTCATCATTTAGTGACATCAGTCTTCAATAATTTGCCAGAAAACCACAAATGTTATGAGGAACAGAATAAATTTATGAAGCAAATACCTGGACAGATGAGAGGTATGAAATTATAAAATGACTGAGTATAAAAGTCATTTTACAAATATGGTATTCATTGATTCTTTTGCCTGCTCTTGTGTATTGTTTCAATTGGATTGCATTATTGTATACTGGTTTCTCAAGCAGGACACAAACATAAACTGCAGTAATATAATGAGAGCATGCTGCTTCTCATTTTCCTGTAACATTATCCCCAGGATTTAATAAAATCCGTGTAGGCACCATGCAGAGCCTACATAGAATGTATCTGTGTTTGTGGTCATGGATCCCCCTCAGCAATGCACCATGCATATTAGTAATGGCACATTGCCAAAGGAGATCCAAGGAACATGGCTATTGAATCAGTGTAGGGACAGGTGTAGTGCTAACCATGGCTGCAGATGAGTATGAGGCTCCCTGCAATGTCCTTTTGCTTTATTTATATTTATTTATTTATTTTTTTAAAAGTGTGTTTACATGGTGTGGCATGGAATGCAGCAATGCCAAGCTGTGCTCACATATAAGATAGAAGACACCTGCCAGACATCTTGAAATAGAAACCGGATGTAATTAATTATTTATTTAAAGGTGTGTTTAAGCGTGTCTAAGCATGTTTGCATGGCACTGCTCGGTGCTCAGCACTGCTTATATGTAGCTCAGTGGTGTATGTGAAGGTATACTGGATTTTTTAATATCCACATAGCTAAATGGGTATAGTTATGGCTCCATGCCCAGTAGGGCCAAGATTTGAATACATGGAAGGGAAAATATGTATTTAACTTTGATATACATATTATGCAGACAATATTAAAAGATGGCCCTGCTGCACACTGCTAAACTCCGCTCAACTGTGCTTAGACCAGCTAAGCATTGCATAAACATGGTAACAGCTGCCAGTGTTTGTGCACTGCTTGGCTGGTTTGCGTGCTGCTAAGCTCTGGTAAGCCTACAGTTCTACCAGTGTTCATGCTTCTCAACTCAGCTGCGCTGGTTTGCACGGTGCTAAGTGATGCGGTGCTTTTTTTGTATGTAGCCCAATGATATGTAAGGGCAGGAAAACAGCTTATATTAAGCCCAATAGGCAGGAATACAGCAGAATCCATTGGCATTCTGTCAACTGAAGGTATAATATGGCTAGTGGTATTGGTAAAGTGCGCCCTTTTGAGTTTAGTGTTGTGGCATTCTGGTGTCTGAGGTCATGGTTGGGCTCCTCATAACAAAACATGATGACATGCTGCTGCAGGGAAATTTCCAGGGCTCAAAGTATAAGGCAGAGGCCTGGGGCCAGCTGGTCAGAGAACTCACCAATGTTGCTGGTATCTACTGCACAGGTGAGCAGTGTTGTCACCACCATGATGACCTGAAAAGGTAAAAGAGGGGAACCTTGGACACCTGGATCCAAGAAGCAAAGACAGGGAATGCTCCACAAGTATGTAAGTAATGTTACCAATATGTAAACTGAATGTCTGCAAAACTGGTATGCATAATGGTGTGCTTCTGTCCCAACAGTTGCAGGTGGGAGGGCTTGCAATGTTGAGTCACATGCTGGGCACTTGGCCAGGTTGTGCTGTGAGTGTGGTGAGTACGGATGTATTATGCTAACTGTAGTGAAATAAGCAAGAAAGAGTAAAGCATTAACTACAATAAAGTATATGCAGTAAAGTTTGTAGTGCAATAAATATGGACATAAAGCTGTAGTGCTATAAATGAATAATACCAATTGTAATGCAATAAAAACATGAACCAATAACTGCATTAAAGTATAAGCAGTAAAGTCTGTAGTGCAATAAATGTGGAATTCAAGCTGTATTGCAATAAATGAATAATGCCAACTGTAGTGCAATAAAACATGACACAATACCAATAACTGCATTAAAGTATATATGATAAAGTCTGTAGTGCAATAAATGTGGAATTAGTGCTGTAGTGCAATAAATGAATAACATCAACTATAGTTCAATAAAAACATGAAACAATATCAATAACACCAAGGAAAATGGTGTACATCAGGATTGTGTTGTCACCATTGCAGTAGAGCTGTATGCATTGAGACTGTAAGGTAAGGAGCTGCAGTCAAGTATAACACTGTAATAACTGTAGAATGCAAATCTAATGGCTGCAAATTGTATTGTTAACTCATATAGTACTGTTCAAGGCTGTCTCTAGGCCAGTATTGGTCACATAATGCTCTGTTTTCCACAGACACCAGGTAATAAAGGTATATGGGTGAGGTAACCCACTCCATGAGCTATTGTTTGTTCACTTCACAGATATGATACTGAAATATAGCTTACCTACTATCTGTGTTATGCTTGTATTTCATGCATGTGCATTCTACTGTCACTACAATCTAGTATAACACCGTAGTAGTACTACCAGGTCAGATTTTGGTTCTAGGTGAGGTCTAGGTAAATATCACTCAGTCAGTCAGTAATCAGCAATGACTCAGTAGCTCAGTTTGTTAAATGCTCTGTATATACTACATTTTGCCACACACAATCCAGGGTTCTAATACAGTGGTATGTAGAAGTAAATATTATAGTAACAGTCATGTAATGCTCACAATTTCTCTCTCCACAGCAACTACAGGTAAATGGGTGAGGTAGCCCATATTAATAGTAGATAATTGTGTGTTTAGATGTCACAAACTGTTAAAAACATTAGCAAGAATATATTCATCAGTAATGTTCTGTCAGAAATAAAATGTATAATCCCGGTATGGCTGTATGCCTGGACTGTCTTTTAAAAGTTGCTTCAGTCAATTAATATATTCTATGCAAATGTCCCCTGTAGTCACTGCTATTAGGTTCTATTCCCATGCCTGCCAACAAAGGCATGACAGCTGTTTAGTATCTGTACTGTACACATACATGTCTCTCAAGTGTCATTATTCCACATTATGTAATTAGTAGTGCATAATCCGTCTGTCACAAGATTATCATGGAAATGATTACCTAGATTGCAAAGTATCACCAAATCAGCCCACAGAATACCTTGGTAGTTATATAGGTCCAACTGATGTGCAAGTGTTCTGTGTAATTGTGTACCTGAAGTTGTTACTGCTTGGCCCATAGTGTCCCATGAAAATAGCTTGAGAGGTGTGTAAGTGCTACATCAGCTATAGGAGACTTGTAGTCATTATACACATAAAGAAAATACAGACCTGTAGAGTAGATAGTAGTACTGTTGTCAACGAAATAACCTGAAATGTTACTAATGGACTGTTTTTCACTCTCTCTCTCTATCCCCACCCCCTATCTTCATTTATTTCTTATTGTTATTCATTGGTTATGGTTTACTGTTAACATATGTTGTTACATTAACTGCATTTTGGGACGTGTTTTATTATTGTTTTATATTATAATGGTTGCATATTAACATATCTTGTTAAATTACCTATTTTGTTGGTATTATGCTGTAACTGTTGCTGGCATGCTGTTAATATACTGACTATTCTGTTATTTATTGTTTTTGTTTCACATAATGTGCATTGATATGTAACTGGCTTATTTTCAGTGTTCTGCCATGCAGTTATTACTAACAATGATTTGTTCACAACCGACCTATACCTATTGCTATACCTCCATTACTACAGCACATCAGAGTAGGATGGTTCCTTCTGATCCACCTACCTTGCCTCAACTGGTCATGGCACCAGATCCTGGCACGTCTGGGACCCAGACCGGTGGTGCCACCTCCATTGCCCCTGTACCGCTTGAAACATTGAGTGGGACCACATCAGGAGATGGGGCCCAGCCTCCCCCTTAGAGTGTTGGCAGAGGGGCCATTATCACCTAGGATCAACTGCCATTCATTGGTGCAAAGGATTGTACATCGCAGCTATGAATGCCACCTGCACCAGATTGAGAGCACTCTGGATGACCTGGTGGGGAAGCCTCACCCTGGTGGCCAGCCTCCAGCACAGCCACCTTCGGGTCAATGAAGGAGCAGTGGCAACTAGTCCCTTGGGTGGGGACATGAGTCATGGTGGTGCCATCTGGAGGCATGTGCGACTTGGATTACACAACACCCTCCCCATCCAAGGTGTTCACCCACCTCATGTGTCACACACCGCCCCTGTTTGCTGTATTATCTGTCTTGCCTGTCTGTGAATGCATCCTCTCCTACCCAACTTACCTCCCCACATGTACCTATGTCCCTTCCCCAACATTCCACTCTTACCTTAATAAAAAAAAAAATAGGCACCTGTCCCAAAAAAAATTGCCCCATACTTAGCTCTCCATTTTGCACACATGTCCATTGGACACAAGTAATTTGGTCCAATTGGCTTGACAATGCAGTTATTGTTCTCACCCCTCTCTCTGGGGTTTGAGTCCAAATTCTTCTACAAAATCTGTCAAAGTGCACAGTTATAGGTGTATATTAACATATCTTGAAAATACAGTAGTACAAGAAATGGATAGCTATAGTTCTTTCCTGCACCCTTCCTGCACATCCCTACCTGCCTTTCACTATGCTTTTCCCCCTGCTTGCCCCCATTTCATCACTTTCATATCTCCACTTTTTTCTTTATATTTATTTTAGCACAGAGATGCACAGTGCTCCGCACCAAGCAGCTTCACTTAGCTCTGCTAAATAAAGCTTTAAAGAATAAATGTGTTTCTAACATTGTTAAACAAGTGTAATAAAATAGACACCTCTGACATGTTTCAAACCCTAGTCCTTCAAACCCACAGCCCTAACCCACCAGACAACACAGATCTTAATTAAGCAGGTATTTTCATCAAAACATAGTGATTGCCATATACAATCATTAGGCATGTCTCAGCGCAGCTGTGCACCACACTGCACCGCACAAACTGGAATTAAAACTGAATGGGAAAAATGGGAGTGTACCTTGGACTCTGGTGCAAAAATACACCACTAGACAGTGAAAGACATAAAAATGGATGTGCCCTTGATTCAACAACATGTAGAAAGACAGCTGCTAAGGCATCAATGGCAAAGAACATGTTCAACTTGGACCCTGGTGCAAAAATACAGCCAAAGAAAGCCATGCACATACTGATGGATGCAGACAATGTGTGTCACAGCCTATATGTCTGCACATATACCTTGCAAATACTCCTGCTACAGCAGTGACTCAGTAACACTGCAGTGTTGGGTGTAGCAACATACAGCATAATCTGTCACAGCACACAGAGACATACCCTATAGTGCTACTATCTTGCTGGAATCCACACACATAGTATGTTGCCAGACTGTGGGGTATGATGTGTGTGGGAGCAGTGGGTAGTGCGGGCCATTATGGGCATGCTGAATCTATACACAGTGGACATCCATGTATCAGGTCCTGTAATGTGTTCCCCTTTTGTTGTCTTTCAGGAACCATGTATTGCAGATGACATGCCCCCTTCTACAAAGCAGAGAATGAGGTAATAGTGAATGCACCAAGGCAGCATCATCGGATGTTGTTGTCCAGGGGTACGATCATGAATAAGGGGCAGCATTGTGGGAAGACCTTGTGCAGGATGTCAATCAGATTGGCCAGCAAAAAAGGACCTATGAGCACGTGCAACACAGAGCCACAGATATGGTGAATGCTGCATGAAGAAGGGCAGCTGATGTTGCCAGTGATCATTCTGCCACCAGTGGAGGGCTTGCAGTGGTACAGCCACTCTCAGCCATAGAAGAATTCCTGGCAAACCTAGGAACACATGACACCTCCCAGGCACCTATCACACAATACATCGTGGAGGTGGGTGCCACAGTGCCCCCAGCAGAAGATCGTCCAGGTAAGCTTACTGTGTCCACCACTTTAATACTTTATAAGTCATTGTGGCAGGCTGTACATACCTATACATGTGTGTCAGGTCTCTCTGCATTGGGGGGCTGAGGTTTAATCACAGTTGTGCACACATACTCTCATTCTCAGCAATGCTGCCAGTAACAGTGCTACTGTACAAGTGGATATATACACATATTACCCTGTAGTGCTGCAAAATATGGTGGTGCTTACAATACCTCTCCCTCTCCCTTTCATAGGTCCATCAGGAGTTACCCAAGCCCATGGTCCTGTACTTGATAAGTATAATACTCTTGTTTTATGGATTATATATACCCTATGAAAGTTAAGGGCTGCTATACTGCACTATGTACAAATGTTATATTAAGCCAGATTAGAATATTTGTATGTACCAATCTGGAACAGTTGACTACAGTTCATAGACTGGGTAATCACAGGTGTGTATTTGAATGAACATTAACACATTTGTCCTTATAGTTATGAGTGAATAACACAGCCTGGTACACATGAGGCAAGTAATCTAAGATGCCTGTTAAAACACAAAAGGTAGATGTTACATATCTGAGGCAGTGACACTAGTACTGGCATATCATTCTCAGGATAGGTGCACTGGGTTTAATCTGCAGTCATATCATGTATAGTGTCATATTGCATGCCTTACAGGTAAATTGTACTGGCAACTTTAACTGAATGTAGCTGATGTGTATGTTATAAATGCTTTGACATGTATGTGTACGTTGTTGTGAGGATGTCTGTTGTGCATGGGAGCAGAGATGAGAAGATGTAAGACTGGTAATGCAGTTGTGGATCCTCATTTGTATGAGGCTGAGTGGATTACCATACATGAAAGTGCAGGTAGTAATGTACTGCTTTTGTCTTGGTTTTCATAGGTGACCAGGGAGGTTGGAGTCTGCCACATTGCAACCTGCTGTCAGTGTCTCATTGGACTCTGATGATGGTAGTGACCATAGTGAGGCACAGATGGGGTTGTTGGTGGCTAAATCTGTCCCAGAGGATGACATCCCTCTTCTGCTCCATTCCCCAGAGGTCACAGATACTGGACAGTCGGAGGGTGGACACATTGAACAAGAAAATGTTACAACTATGGCTCCAGTGAGTGTAGACACTAGCCATAGCCAGAGATCTAATGACATCCCACACAGGCAAATTGACAGGGTGCTTGTAGGAGGCCTGCTGTCTGTCCACCACCTTTTACTGGTGTCACATCTTGAGTCACTCAACATATATTTTAGGCCATCATGGAGGCACAGGCACATTCTGAATGGAACACCAGATGTATGATTAGGGTTATGGATGCAGCACAGTCTGACATCCGTCACTGCTTCCACCACAATGGGGGCACCCTGGATCAGTTCACTTATGCAGTGGACAGATGGTGGGCTGAGAAAGTGACTGTCTTGGGCCACATATTGTCTGTACTGTAACGTCTGGCCGGTGTTGGACATCGGACCAGTGCATGTAGGTCAGCAACACCAACTGCTGAGAGTCCACATGGCCATGAGTAGTTATGGTCCCATAGTGACAGTACCTCCAGAGCTACATATGGACATGTGCTGTCCACACTATGATATGGCAGACCATGGGCTTGTGGTCCTGGGCAGTCCCACAGGGGACACAGACCCAGCAGACAGCAGTCACTGTCAGGTACTAAAAACCACTTCTGACCAGACATGGTGCTGCCAGTGCAACCCCTGCCAGAGCCAGTTCCCATGTTCATGGCTGGAGATGGTGAACTGCCCACTCTATCATGTATGGTTCACAGCTGTCCTACATACACATGTGTAGGGCTAGCTCTGGGCTTGACTATGTACATGCACACACTCAAACACCACTGTCACATGCAGGACACCTACAGATACACACAGCACCTCTCCATGGCCCATCTAATCCCTACCCCTTCTTGACTCGCGCACATGCTGTCAACTGTTGGCATACCCTAGGTCTCCAGCACCCCCACACCACACCCTGTGCATGTGATGATACCTGTGCCACATCCCTGTCATATTTGCCGTCGATGCAGGGAAATGAAGCTATGTGTCTAACGCATAGGATGACTACATTACTTGACATGTATGTGTGTAACACACTATTATTTTGCCATCCCACTTGCTGGGGTACACAACAGATACTGTATGCTGGAGTGTGTCATGACTATGCACCAAACATTGTGTATGTTATGTTGTATGATGTTGTACCGGTGGTAGTGTTATATGGTGACATGTGCCTCACAGAACTGTGTATGTTTCTATTCTAGGAGTCTGAGGGAATAAACTATGGATACATGGCAGCAATACAGCACCATAAGATGGCATGGCAGCACAGTAGAAATATGATGTTTGCAAGGTATGGCAGTATATGTGCATGGCTCAATAGGTGCATAGGTTTGTAACAGTTTAACAGGGACAATGGATCTGTGTAATCATGCATTCATACTTTATGATAAGGTCTGCTACCCTTGATACATATCACTTGGGCTCTCTGAACTTATATCTACAAGATGCGGTGATGGAGTTAACACATCTACAAGTATCCTGTGTCCGGATGTTATGTTCCCAGGGTTTGACTCTCAGACACTTGAGTATACACCAGCTGACATAACAGTCCGTACATGGCGTACACATTTGGCAGCATGCCCTGCTGCCCTACTATTGCCATATACCTTGTAATGGCAGTCAGCAGAGACATGGGTGGGGGTACATCAGGGTATACAACACCCAGACTGAGCCAAGCCATCTCACTGTACTGCCTGTTCAGGCAAAATGTGCAAAGCACCCACTTAGGCATCTACGATACTGTCAATGTGGGGATCACTAAATGGCCCACTAATGGCAGACATACACAACATAGGGGCATCCAGCTCCAATATCTGTTCTGTAAGCAACAGTGCTCAATAGTGCACAGTTGTGGGTCCTCTACTGCTTGGACTGCATGTCTCCACAGTATACATGGGTTCTGACTGACTGTGGCTAACAATGTTGGCTGCTGTATGGTACTTGTGAGCACTCATTCAGTCACTCTGTTATGTCAATGTCTTGCATGACAGTATTACAAATACATACCTAGTGACATAGTGATGACCATAAACCCCAATCGAATCCTTGCCATCAGAGATACCTATGTTCCCGGTTAGTAGCACAGTAGTCCCTACATATGATGTGCATACATAGGGGTAGTCACTCAGAGCCAGCCACATGTGTACAGCTTATGTTCTACACATCAACATGCCTGTACTATGGTATGGCAGGATTCATATGGGATAGCTGTAGTCACAGTTACCAGTAGGTGACATACCCATACCCCCATCTACTCCTCCCTCATCATGTCACTATCTGACTACAATGGTCATGTGTTGACATAATTTCCAAACTGTTTTGGCACATGCAGATAACAGTATAGCCCCTCCTATCACATCATCAATATGTGCTCACCACTGTTCATTTGCAATGCATGTCAGTGCCCCCTGTGCCATTCAGCATACTCATAGATAATCTGTGCTGTGCATACAGGACAAGGTGTGACCCTGCTTGATTGTATATTCTGCCTATCTCTAGGAAGTATAGTAGATGGATTAGTCACCCTAAGGACATTAAGCCACTATGTGACATTAGTAGTAGATGCTTGTTTGTGACATTTGTGTGGCAGATGTAACACACCCTTAACACAGACCCTCCATACTGGTACAGTACAGAAAACACCTCAGTGCACATTTGCACATGTCATCTGTGTGATTGGCGTGGCAGATGTTATCTCAACACTGGGGGTGTTGCTTCATCTCCTGTGGACTTGGGCAATATGTGCTGTTCCTGTGTTGAGGGGTAGTGATGTCACCAATTGTGATGACTGTATGGCCATCATACTAGTGATGTGCACATCTCCTATTGTTCTCTGATATGATATACAATGCTGTCACAGTCTGACATGCACACATGGGCACATTCAGGCTAGCAGCACTTCCACTCACTGCATGCAGGACATGCCACGGCACACACATAGTGCATGTTGGCTGCATGCATAGTGGAAGACTTACTCATGTAGTGGTACACAGTACAGAGGACAATACTGGATATACACACCATGCCTCATGTCTGCTAGTACTATCTATGTAGGACACATAATGCTTGTTGTTATAAGCAGGCCATGTTGTGGTCATTCATTTGGGAGGCCGCATCACCTACAACCAGTACAATTATGCAAAACTCTATCCATGTGCACATATGGATACACACACTGAGTTGGCTGCTGAGATTAGAACCCCTATCTATCTACTCTTAGGCAACAGAGCTTGTAGGATTTATCGCATGTGCCACAAAGTTTATCTGACATTGAACTGTCAGCCAGCACTCTTAAAGTGGATGTCATCAGCGGGTCATGTACAGAAGGGGAATTTAGAGGGCAGCAGCTAATTACAGGGCCAAAAATTGAATAAGCATTACACGGGGATAGCCCATGAGGGCATGTCCATTGTGCTGCAAGGGGATATATTTAAACACACACACACACACACACACACACACACACACACACACACACACACACACACACACACACACACATATTGAGTTGTCTGCTGTGAGATTAGAACATGTACCTATTACTGTTACACACTATAGGTTAAGAAGGGAGGTGATGATTAGTGATCAGCAGTATGGCTTCATGCCAGGAAAGAGCACTACAAATGTGATGTTTGTTCTGAGAGTGTTGATGGAGAAATATAGAGAAGGTCAGAAGGAGTTGCATTGTGTCTTTGTCAACTTGGAGAAGCATATGATAGGGTGCCTAGAGAGGAGTTGTGTTATTGTGTGAGGAAATCGGGTGTGGCAGAGAAGTATGTAAGAGTTGTACAGGATATGTACAAGGGTAGTGTGACAGTGGTGATGTCTGCAGTGGGAGTGACAGATGCGTTTAAGGTGGAGGTGGGATTACATCAACAATCAACTCTGAGTCCTTTCTTATTTGCAATGGTGATGGACAGGTTGACAGACGAGATCAAACAGGAGGCCCCATGAACTATGATGTTTGCAGATGACATTGTGATCTGTAGTGAGAGTAGGGACCAGATTGAGGAGACACTGGAGAGGTGGAGATATGCTCTATTGAGGAGAGGAATGAAGGTCAGCAGGACTACGAATATATGTGTGTGAATGAGAGGGAGGATAGAGGAATGGTGAGGATGCAGGGAGTAGAGCTGGTGAAGGTCGATGAGTTTAAGTACTTGGGATCAACAGTCAGAGTAATGGTGAGTGTGAAAGAGAGGTGAAGAAGACAATACAGGCAGGGTGGAATGGGTGGAGAAGAGTGTCAGGAGTGATTTGTGACAGACAGATACCAGTAAGAGTGAAAGCGAAGGTCTACAAGAGGGTAGTGAGACCAGCTATGTTGTATGGGTTGGAGACGGTGGCATTGACAAAAAGGCAGAAGTCAGAGCTGGAAGTGGCAGAGTTAAAGATGTTAAGATTTGCATTGGGTGTGACAAGGATGGACAAGATTAGGAATCAGTATATTAGAGGGTCAGTTCAGGTTGGACGGTTTAAAGACAAATTCATTGAGGTGAAATTGCATTGGTTTGGACATGTGCTGAGAAGGGTTGCTGGGTATATTGGGAGAAGGATGCTAAGGATGGAGCTGCCAGGTAAGAGAAAAAGAGGAAGACCTAAGATAAGGTTTATGGATGTGGTGAGAGAAGACATGCAGGTAGTTGGTGTGACAGAGCAAGATGCAGAGGATAGGAAGAAATGGAAACAGATGATCCGCTGTCATGACTCTTAATGGGAACAGCCAAAAGAGAAGAAGACTATAGCTCTCAATACTTACAGCATCCACCACAGATTATATTAGTTGAATATGTGATTGCAGGCAGTGTACTTGTGGAATGCACAAAGTAGGCTTGTGTTGGACAGCAAGTGTGGTGTGGCTGGTTGCAGTTATATAGGCAAACATGTGGCCAGGGACACTTTTCCACCTGCTCACCTGTGTCTGTCTACATGGGTGATATTCCGCAGGCACAGGGGTCTGAGGGTGAGTGGAATATATACTGTTGCAGCCTTGGTTTTGTTCCTCTGGGTAACTGCATTGATGTGGGAGTACAAATAACCACAGCTTTCATAAGGTATATGCAGAATTCATATATCCCCACATGTATCTATTTAAATATGTATAACAGGGATATCTCTATAAATGTCACTGCATATGTACGTTATGTATATGTATTATATTGATACATGTAGAGAGTCTATGGATCACTGTAATATATTTAAATATATATATATATATATATATATATATATATATATATATATTATATATATCAGAGATACATACTGCTAGATACACTACTCATATGAGTGGGGGATAGGGACTGACAGAACGTATATGTAGCTGTCTGTATGTACAGGCATATTTCCACATAGCAGGTCTTTGTGATGGAGAGGCAACAGAATTGCACTCAAGTTTGCTAAGTGTAAGAGCATGCCCAGTGGGACTGTCAGTACTTACAAGGTGACTCCAGGCCAGAGCTACCTGTACTCCAGTTCAGGATTTTGTGTGCTACAGACAATGGCAGCTGCACCTGTTTCCACAGTACATCACTTCCCTCAACCTGTCCACGGCATTCCCCAACTGCTTGCTTTACTTAATATGTGACTGGGGTACATAATGTAACACCACACACAGGGTGACAGTCTGCATGCCTTTCACTGTACATGTTTTTGCAGAAAGTCCAGCATTTTGCTCCATATGTCTGGTCTGTTCCTCATACATTAGTCATGTTCCGGTGACTTATTTTATAATTTAGTCACTGAATAGTACTACCTACAGACACATTTGAGTGACATACTTTACATCCTGCAAATATTCTGCTGTGATGCAACCAGCTGTTTTACTAGCCACCATCTAGGTTAATCAGAGCATGTGTAATGTCTGTCTGCAGTTATGGCCCTTTATCTCCCCATTGTCTCTGACTTTGTTCAGCTTTCTTGCATTAGCAGATTGAAGGGGTATGACAGTCTGTGGGAATACCACCATACGACTACCTCATGTGCAAAAGATGTGGATAATGTCAGATTCAAACCCTCAACACCATCACCCATGCTAACATCCCTAGCACAATGAGCCACACAGGCCACCAGATAGGGATGTGTCATTCATCACACAATCAACAGCATACAGACATACATTATCATTCCTGCATTACATGTGACATCCAACGTGTACCCAGCTTCTATGTCACAGCCCTGAGGTTAGCTGGTCTGCTGATATATCATTGCTGACATGCTGTTACAGCAATTGTATGGAAACACTGATGTGATGTGGGTGGGGGATGAGCAGGCCATGATCTGCTGGTATAAACAGTTGTGTGACTGCCCTGTGACCCTACTGTTTACCATCTCTCTTCACTAATGTAGTGGATATTCCAGTCATGCAGCCTAGTGAATATTATGGAGCACATACTATTCGACTGGGTACCTGTTGTCCCATGTGGCCCAGTAGCCCACTATATTCCTTTGCATACATGATGCAGGTCCATACATATGCTACCATATTCTAGTACTCCCTACAAGTGGTGTATAGGTAAGTGACTTATCTTGTGAATGCAGCAGTTGACAGACCTGCAGTTTGGTGCTGACTCTGTCTGATGCATGCAGTACGCAGCCAATACAAGGTTAGGTACAGGTTGTCTGGGCTGGCTGGTATCATTTTAACTATATACATGCAAGTTGGAGTAAGGTATCAGTCCCTACGACACTAGGTTGTCAGTGCATGTGCTATGCGTTGTCTCTTGGCCAAGGCCAGGGCATACTAGGTGCACCTACGTCTGCCTAAAGGGACATCATCATGGGGTTCCTCCCCTGAGTCCTCCTGTGGCTGTGAGGACCTAGGGAGTGGTGGAGGACTGAATATCACTTACCTTTGCTGATCCTGCTGCAGCTGTTTGAACAGGATCATTATTGAGTAGCATGGCACATACTGTGAACACCTGTGCACATGTGGCTTGAGCGTACTGCAGGGCTCCACCAGAAAAATCAAGGCATCAGAACCATGACTTCAGCAGCCCAAACACATGCTCTATGATGTTCCTAGTTTGTGCGTGTGCCTCATTATGGAGTTCTTCCATGGGTGTGTTTGCATTTCTGATGGGTGTCATCATCCACAATTCCAGTGCCAGAATCCCCCAATAAATGGCCGTGCCGGATGTCCCCACTTAGCAAACATCTGGTACAGCTGCAATGCATGCCAGGTATGGGAGTCGTGATAACTGCCAGGGCTGCTAGCACACACATTGTTGATAATGCCTTGGGCATTGCACATGACCTGGCAGTTGATGGAGTGATACCCCTTGTGGTTGACATAGATTCTATCCTCCTCACTGGGTGGTGCCTTGATGTGTACATGAATGCAGTCTATGGCTGTGCTCACTGGCAAGTGGTAGCATGGCATCCAGGAACTGGTGGAGTACCCTGGATGCTGATGCCTGTGAGACCCTCATCATGTCCGCAATTGGTCTTTGGAAAGTACCCGTGACAAGTATCCTTACAGCTACACATACTTTTGTTTCCAGTGGGATGGGTTCCCCTCTGTTGGCTCTGGGTCTGAGTTGAGGGTGGCAGAGCTCAGTGAGTTGTTGTAGTATGTCCTTGTCCACCCTGTAGTACTCTACAATCTCCAGCTCCTGGAAGGTTACCCTGGGCCTGAACACTCTTCTCCTTCTCTGTCTAGGCCTATTGTCAGCAGCAGCAGCATTGACCTCAGCATCTAGCACATACAGATGTAGCAGATCACCAGCAGCCCCTAGCATTCCTTCAGTTAAAATTCACAAGTTTGTACTTCACTGGGGCAGAGTTTGGGGTAGAAATCAGATTGTAGGGTGCATGCAACCTTTATTGGGCTCTGCTGTAAGTGTAGGCTGTGTGATTGGCTACCTATGATGCATTCCACCTGCAAAGCACATCATTAAAAACATTTAATGGCTTTAGTATAAGTGAATCAGTAATTAATATATCATTGGCTTTTGGATGCACTCAGCATGGTGGCATGCCACACAAACATGCCCTGAAGGTAAACAAAGCTTGCAGGCAGTGTATACACCCCCCCCCCACTGAGCAGAGTGGTGCACCACACAAACAGGTACAGATGATCTCCATGACCTTGCAAGTCATCAGACAGACACACACATTGATGTCATCTACCTCGTCTGTGGACACTGACATGGTTCTGTGCCTACATGGAAAGGATATGCGGACACAGGTACCCATTTGTGTTATTCAGTAACCCCAGCTCATTTGCATAGGGTTCCATGCACAAAACCTGGAAACTACACAGTTCCAGGCTCTATCTTGTTAGCAATAGCACCATTCCACCATTGGGGATACTCCAGTCAGGGTCCCATACTACATTTCTGTCACATATTATGAAATTTGTTTTTTCCACTATTTTTTTCATAACTGTATGTTTGCACACTGCGGTGTACTGCACAAACATAACAAGATCATTAAAAAAATAAAATTATTTCAACTTATTTCCCTTATGTTTTTGGACACACAGTGGATAGTTTTGCATATATCTGTGCCTGCTATGCTATTTCTGTCCATCTAACTACACTTTTACAGCCCCTGTTGTCTGTTTAACATCCTGTACACAGCATTTTTCCATGTACACTACGCCTCTACCTCCCTCATTTGTATGAAATTCACCTGCTTATGAGGTGACTTGCATGCCACTGATACTTCTGTGTTGGTTTGTGCGAGCACACCACCCAGCTCTGTTTACTGGATCGCAAACCTGCTACCTTTTGTGTAAGCAGTGCGCCACGATGCCTACACAGTAAATAAGACCATGTAGGCTTTATTAAAATCCCCCCTATGTCTATTAACTCAGAGATAATGTGACCTGTCGGTGGATTTACTTCAGTTTTGTTTTCTTCTCCTCTGGCTGTCCAATTACATTTCTTGCACAAGATGCATTCTTATTCTAGGGCTTAAAAAGTGTGATAATTTACAGAATGCATATGACACACAGACACACACAGACACACACACTCACACACACACACACACACACACACACACACACACACATATATACATATACACAGACAGTAGCATGCAATAATATTTGTTTAAAATTTTATGAAGATAAATCAAAGAGAAATATGTCCGCTAGATGTCTTATGTCTTATCATATCCTGTTTGTAAATAACAGCATTCCACTGAGGAATAAAAAAAATATATTTACAGATCCTAAGGGCAGATATAATTCCATCAGCAGCAGGTAATTTGCCATGTTTGTGTTCCTTGCCTGAAACCATGACTCCAGAGTTGCAACCTTTCTAAGATATTTTGGGTCATGTACAGAGTATGTTAATGAAGATTTATGCAAATCAAATTATGTCAGAAGAGCAGAGCTCATCTAACCCCAGCAGATGTAGGTTATTCTTGCCTTAAAGGTATTTTATTTTGCTATGAATTTTTTAGCAGTAGCTGACATTTGAAGTTCTGTCTGCCCTCATATGTTTATTTATTGTTTTTCCTTGACATCAAAATTACTCTAAAATGAACTGTTTAAAACACTGGAGAGTCTTTCAAGGATCTAAGATATATAATCTGAAAATTGGTGCACTGACAGTTCTGTTGTACCTCGCATTAATCTTTGAAAGAACGATTATCCTTTTTGATTAACAATTCCCTTTTAAAGTTAAAAAGACCCCATGTCATCAATTGTCTCATATTAGCTGTCATCAATAATGTCTCATATTATTACAAAAAGCTGCATTGATTTGTTTTTACTATGAAGAAATTTAATGACTGGACATAATTTATTTGTACTCTGTTTCTAAAAAAAGGCTACTTTACAATGACCTTAAGAACTACCAACTAAAGACCTGGTCCTGTCCTTGTCAAACTCCTACCTGACATCTTACTTCTCTCTCTCTTCATAATAATCCTACCTCCTTACTTTAAGCATATATCTTAATTTTCTATTTGTCTCTGTAATACATCTATTACTATTTAACTACTCCTTCTTTCTTGTAAATACTGATGCATATGGAGTCTACTGCTGTCATCTGTATATATTTTTTAATTTTTATTGCTGTTCTGTATTAACACTTTGCAACTTGTACACAACTGTGTAAAATAGTGTTTTTTTCGGGTCTGTATAAGTTCATTGAAACGGCTGAAGTTCGAACACCATATATTTGAATGTCTAACCACAAATTGCACAAACATCGAAGTCTTAGAACAGCAATTTTTTTTCAGGGAAAAAAAATTGCTGTTCCAAGAAACACACACACAACACAAGCAGACCAAAAAAACATCAATCCACACACATACACTTAAAATTCTACATCTAACCCTACACTAAACTGTACATACACTACAAACTATCAACTTACCTTAACCCAAACCCTAACCCTAAGGTCCGTCACTATCACACAATTACCTGACCCACGCCCTAACCCTTACTCACCTATCCCGCCCTAACCCTAAAGTCTGTCACTATTGCACACCCACCTCACCTGCGCCCTAACCCTACCTCACCTAGCCCATGCCCTAACCCTAACGTCCACACAATCACACACTTACCTGAACCTGACCTGTAACTTCCCACCACAGTCCTGATAATCGCGAAGCCACAGAAACGGCCCACCGAATTCTTTCCCTGGGAAAGAATTCGGTGTTCTGCGGCTTCGCGATAATCAGTGTTCGAACTTCACAGTTTGAATATCTGGTATTTGATTGTCAGCCGTTTCGACGGACTGATATAGACCTGTTTTTTTTATTGCATACCTACTTGATACCTTTGTACATATATCTTGTTTGTAATATTGTTTGTAATATTGTTACTTGTATCTGGAGCTTTTCTCCTCAGGTCTCCACTGAAAATGGGCCCCTGGCTCAGCTGAACTAACCTGGTCAACAAATGACAATAAATAAAAATAAAATAAAAAATCTTCATTTTTTTTATAGAGAATTCACTGCACAAATTAAATTGCAAAAATGTGAACTTTACTTGCCTGTAAGGTACATAGATATTTGGCTTACTTTTTGGTTTACAATAATGCTGGAGTATAGGTTACATGGCTCACTGAGTAAAGTTTTCATTCCCAGTGTGCAGAAAATATTTGTTTAAAATAAATTGTTTCCCAAATAATTGCAAATGGTACTGCAGTCTCAGCAGCTGTAATGTGAGGGGTTTCTTAATTTTAACATCATATCACATGGTCAGGGATGTGAAAGACGCCAGGAGAAATGCAAGCAATTAGTAGAGAAGGTAAGAGTAGACCCAGGTGGTTTAAGACAGGTAAGTGAAGGTTAAAATATAGCATGTGTTGGACTGAAAAGATTGCTTGGCCTATCTAGCCTACTGACTTTCTTAGAACTGTAGCTATATCAGCTTACATCCTGGACAGTTGCCCTACTGGCAATCTCCCAAGAATAGAAATAGTCCTCTGATTGAGAGCTATGTATCAGCTCTTTCCTAAACTGTACTACCTGCAATTGCAATGACTGATCATCAGTTGCAATGCAGCCCATCAACAGAGATTGCACTACTGAAATACAAGGACCAATCAGCACCTCTTCTGCAGTGCCAGTCATATCCCTTAAGAGCTTGTGCCAGTAAGCAGCTCTCCACATTCATTCTCTTAGCTATGTATGGATTTACAAGTTTGCAAAGTGGCTGCAATTACAGACCACAACAAAAAAATCACACATGGGAGACAGGTAGCTATAGAGGTAGGCAGGAGCAGTGTGTGTATTTGTGTGTTTATGTATGCAGCTGCATTTCAGAATGCCTATTTCAGAAGTCTAGCTCATTGAATAACCATTAATGATAACTTTGTAGCATTAATAAGAAGATAAGGTAACATATTTCAGCTGGCATTTTGCTCATGTAAGATTGGAAATTGATAGAAAAATGAAAATTGTTTACATATGACTGTACATATTTATCTAACATGTTTTCTTCCTTTCATTGTTAACACGGTTAGAACATTGATCAAAGTGGACTTTCTTCAGGTTCAACCCACAGTTTTAACAGATTAGGTAAGACTCACAGTAGATATTTACAAAAATGCATGGTTAGAATAAATATTTTTAAACTGTATATCATCACAAATGTACTTAGATGGACTTACAGTATACAGGGTAACAATCATTGCTGCCATATACAGTATGTACAACTGAAGCAGGTATAGAGGAAAGGGAACAAAAGGGGCGGGATGAGTCAAGGTAGGGTAGGTGGATAGAATGGAGAAGTAGAAAATGCTCTGTGGATATACAGAGGAACTGGAGAGTAGAAGGTACAAGAGGTACATGCATTTTATTTGACTAAGTTAATTCTAGTGGAAAATATATTTAATTTTATTTACTGACATTTGTTTACCAGGAAAGTCTGACAGGGTCCATATGAACCCATTTTCAATTGAACCATTTGGAGAAAAGACTGAGTTTTTGATAAATATTAAAACAACAACCAGATATTAACAGTAAAAAAAAAAAAAAAACAACTATATAAACAAATGAAAGCAAAATAAGTTTTAGAATAGCTAGAAGCATGGTAGATTAAAGAAAGATTGGACTAGAGGAGGAGAGAGGTAGAAGGAGGTAATGATTTGGTGAGAAGAGGGAGTTCAGCTTGCATTAGAGTAAAACTGGACTAGACCTCAGAGCGAAGGAGATAGAAGAGGGTAATAATTGGGTGGGGAGATACAATTCAACCTGGGTTAGAGCAAGGTCAGAGCCATGATTTATTTAAGAATTTTAGTGTGTGTTCAAAGGTATTGCAGTTATAATTTAATTCTGATTGATAGAGGTAATAAAAATGTACGCTAGAACTGAATACATCTGTTGAGTTACCCCCTTTTGGAGGGGAATAATATGAGATGGTTTCCATATGGAGGGCACACAGGCTTTGAGTAGGGTTTTATTGTTTAGGGCACTTACTTGGCCTCAGCAGCTAGTTTAAGGTATTCTGGTGGTAAGCTGTCAGACGAGGTATAGCAGGGTTTGAACTTAAGTAATAATGTTTTGTTGTTAAGGTTGTGGGGACAGTATTTAAAGTAATAGAAAGAGTAACAGTTGCAATGAGTTGTTTGGATTCAGATTGGACAGAGATGGTGGGACAGGAGTCAAAGGGTGTTTGAGGGGAGAGGCTGGTGTGTTTTTGGTTAGGAAAAAATGCTTTATTGAAGTAAGTATTGAATTTGGTTGCAGTTTGAAGTGGGTGGGCTATTAGCGGATGGGCTGAGTTCTTTTTCTGACCCAGAGTTCACTAGTGAGCTAACTGAAGACAAGAATTTTTGGGGTTATGAATGCAGTTGGATTGTAGGTGAGGATAAAAGTGTTTCTTATAATTGTTCACGTTTTTGACCTGGTTATGAAGGTGCCTAAAGTTTGAAGGGTCTTTGATTAGTGTTTCTGCCATATTGTATGTGGAAGATACTTTCCTAGTATTAGTTATTGTTTGCTGTTAAGACTCATTAGTATTATGGAAGTGACAAGGATAAGGAAATATGTTGCAAAGATGAGCCTTTCTATGAATAAATGTTGAGTGCACTTAATATTGATACTGTCAGAGTTTCTTAATAAGTATTATAATTTTTTAATAAGTATCAGATCAATCATATGTGGCTATACTTGCTCAGGTGTTTTCACATTGAAAGATATGCCTACAGTTTCACTCTAGTGACTTTAATCCTGTAGCTGCACTTATTCTTGACAAGTCAGTAATTGGGGAGGTTATAGATTTTTGTCCTAAAAACTCAAGCTATATTATAATAAAAGAACAGCGGACCCTCTGTGACATGCAGAGTTTGCAGAAAACAGCTGGCACCATTATCAGACTGGCAGACCATTAGATAAACATTACTGTATTTGCAAGTATGAAATATAGAAAAAATGTATGAAACTAATTGAATATTCAAGAGAGTTACATAAAACAGTGCATTTGAATCTGTTTAAGTAAAGATAGCGTAATTTCGGAACAAGGAAGAAACAATTCCTAGTCAAGTACCCCATTACTCCAGCATTAAATAAACAAGTCTAGAGTATAACCCCAGGGACAATTCATTGTTTTATCATGTGATAACGATGTGACAAGATGAATAAAGCACATGGACTGCTTTTCACTACCATATGTCAGTTGAACAAAAGGAAACTTGATGTGCGACTGCCATCTATTCATCACAGCTAATGCAGCCAGTCACAGTTTGTCAAATGCTGCATGTGCTCATGTGCAAATATGTTGCAGCTGGAGTATGTGTTTATATGCACATTTGTTGCAGCTGGTGTATGTGTTCATTTGCACATATGTTGCAGCAGGTGTATGTGTTCATATTCACATATTTTGCAGCCGGTGTATGTGCTCATATGCACATATGTTGCAGCTGGAATATGTGAACGTGCACATATGTAGTACTTTGGAGATATTTATACTGGTGATTTTTTTTTCAGGGTAAAGATAGTAAACTGAAAATACAGACCATAAGATGTTTTGTAGTTTCTTGAAGACAAAAAGTCTATTTTCAGTCCTGAACACCAGACTTTCTTAGGTTTGGACGCTGCAATATCTGTCAGTTGGGTTCAAACAAATATAAATGAATATCAATGGACATAGTTTTTTTTTTCCATACAAGATATGCTTATTTGTGATTCTGAACTGGAGTCACTTATAGAGACCTGTTGTATTATACAAGGAAAACAATTAAACCACTCCTACAACAGCATCATATAAGGGACAGTCACACAGGAGAATGCAAGTAACATATCTGTAAAACATATTTTTAGGTTCATAGATTCATAGAAGATTACTAAGCTAATGGCTTAAGGGCCTTTGCAAGCCTAGCTAATATAACCTGATTTTACCCAATATAGGTTCCCCTAGGGGTAAAAGGATGGCATGGATTTGTGGCTGTGCATTGAGTATCTTACAGTTTGCCCCCATCCCCAGGTGTGAATATGAGATTACCCATCCATTGAGCCAAACTGCATTTGAAGACGGCCAGGAAAGGGCTTTGCTTAATGTGAATAAGAAGCCTGTTCCAAAGAAGGGGCAATCTCTGAGACACATATCTGTCTCTCCAGCATGTTTTGTTTGAGTCACTGTCTCAGTTTAGAGCCTTTAATCAGGTGACCCTCATTTTGTCTGACTTGTGTATTTGTGGTAGCCCCATTAGGGCTGGATTTTTGACTGCCTTGTAGGTTAGACATACTGTAAGTCACCCCTTAATAGTTGGTAGGAGACAGAGTAAAGGGATAGGGCTTTTAGTCTATCCCCATAGTTCTTGTTGTTTATACCCTGTATTTTTTGCGAGGAACCTCTGAGGTCACTCCAGCTGCTGTATGTGCCTAATCAAGTACATGCCAAATGGCACACTGTACTCAAGTTAGGTCTTATAATTTCCATCTGGTTG